>NW_015150742.1:460266-479242 GCF_000732505.1 Cyprinodon variegatus
CTTTCTAAAAAAACCTGGGACACCTGGGACAGGACGTGAAATACGGATATGTCCCGGGAAATACGGACGTTTGGTCACCCTAGTTAATAGTTTTAAACTGAAGTATGTTTGACTTGGAGCTGAATGATTTTTGTTAATAAACTCAACAGAATGAACAGAAGTTGTGGTGAATTTATTCCATGTATGTGCCGAATTAACAGTTTGACCATGATTTGAGCTCAAATCACTCTTTCATTTAATTGTTCTACCACACAGCTAGTAGGGCATGTGTTAATAAACAAAATATGACAGCCGAAATAATATCTGATTAATTAAAATATTTTCCACCCCTACTGGGGAGGGCAATAAACATCTTAAAGTATCAGAAATAGAAATTCCCAGCATGCTGGGAATTAAATAGAACATAAAATCACAAATATAATAAACAAAAACTAAAATATTTTGTTAATCATGAAATGAAAATCATTGTTTTTTTCTTTTAAATTATGCAATTCTAAATGATCCTGCTATAACAGTCCTATTGTAAAACAGTTGAATTTGACAAATTGCCCCGTCAAATCAAACTCCTCCTTTATTAGCTACCTGGCCCTTTGAAAGAATATGTGAAATTTTCAGAACATTTGAGCCAATACATATGTACTAAAGGCTGCTATTATTACAGCCAAGGTGATGTAGCAACATTTCTTAGAGGATACTGCAAATAACAGCACATAATGAGTATAAGTGGGAAAACCAAAAAAAGGAGAAAAGCTAACGCCTTTTTTCTGACTCCGGGCCTATAGTATTTAGTTAGACTCAATGTGGTTAGTTACTCCTGGCTTTAAGGCCATCTTCTGTCTCAAAGCAATTTAGGGCCACCATGAGAACAGAGCAATTATCCTCTCCTTCTTCCACGCTGTTGAAATGAAGGATTGACTCATCCTGCCTGTCTCTAGGGTTCCATATCTGTCCAGGCTTGAGACACCTTCTCACCAATTGTCACCTTTCCCTCGATATCATTAAATCTTTTTGAAGTCGCTTACAACTCGGCACCAACTGCTGTTCTTTGCTCGGACACCCACACAATTAATCAGTAAAGGTCAAAACTCCATTTAGCTCAAACGAGTGCATACTGGCAATAAAACGAACTGCACAAAAATAATGAAAGCTAATCCCCATTCCCACAAAATAGAAAGGGGTTTTGCTTCTGGAGCATCTGTGTTTTATATACTTTCTGTGATGAATACATTCTTTCCATTTTTTCTCTGTGATATCAGAATTATTGACGAATTAAAGTCGAATTAAAGTGTGATGTGATTACTGTTATAGAGTTTAGACTTTCACTGATTTATTGAATCAATATTTAGATGATGAGTTAAGATGGTTTAGGTGTATATGTGTTCAAGAGTCAGGAAGCAATTGAGTTTTATTACTAGTAGGTCTATTGTTAATGATAGAGCCAACAAACTTGCAAATCTAGTGGGATAGTGCAGTGTGCTTGTGCTCTGAGAAGGTTGCAAGTACCCGGTTCGATCCCCACAGCCTCCAGTCTGGGTTCCTGAGCAAGACCCTTAACCCCACACTGCTCCCCGGGCACAGCACAATCTCAACCCACTGCTCCTCAAGGGGATGGGTTAAATGCAGAGATAAATTCATCCAATGTGAGAAGAATTATATATCAGCAAACATTTTTTTTTACTGACTGAAAAAGGCATTTTGTAGGTTTTTAATGAAAAAATATCTTTACAACAGCCTTTTTATTTGACTCTTTTACGACCAAAACATTAAGATAAGCAGACTGACTCCTCAGGAGTTCAGCACCTATAAGCCTGTGGCCTATACAGGGAGTTTAGGCGAAATGTGACCATGTGAATCAGATCCTATCTAGCAAACAATCAAAGCTTTATATTCAAGATGGATCTTGTGAACACTCAAAAGTGACTGGCATACAGCTCAATGCAGACACCAGTGGTAACTCTAGATAAGGTGAAAAAAGTAAAAAAAAAAAAAGAAAAAAAAAGAAAAAAGAAAGTTGTAGGAGTACAAAAGAAAGAGAACGAGCCAAAGGGATCTGTGTTTGTGGAAGTGTCTTTAGGAAACTGTCGTACTTCTTTAGCTTTATTGTTTTGGGCTGAAGATTGAAGGCTCTGTACACTTTAGCTAAATAATTCAGAAGACTAACTTGGCAGTAGCCAGATTGATATTGTAGAACTGAGTTGAATTCTATTTATGAATCTGGGATTCCTGCCGTTCAGTCTGTCTGTGAAAAGGAGGGACATTTAGTACAAGACCTCAAGCTGATTGGGTGCCAGCTAGTACCCCGCTAGTACCCCGCCTCCATATTAGACTTTCAGCAAATCAACTTAACCATCATTGTCTTCCAGTTTCGTAGCAGAAATACCCAGCTTAATAGCTTCAGCAGCTTGGCCGTGCATGCAAGCCACCAATGGAGACACAATGATCACAATGGGATTTGTCTGCAGCTTCTTGAGTGTTTTCACAACTAGCTGGGTAAGCTGATAAATCAAACTTGCTCCAAATCCTGTCAAAATAAAAGTAGAGACTTCTTTCCCCTCTACAAATGCATAAAGTGATTTCTTTGCTCTTTGTTTGAACAAGAAATTGTCGCCATTTTAAATAAAACCGAGTCAATTGCAGTATCGCCAGGTGAGTCCTCCAGCATACCCATGTTCGTAATGCTCTGGCAAGGCCCCTCTGACTGTCGTCATTCCTAAATGTCCCACCCCAAAAAAACACTGCCGGAATAACATCGGACCAACTCGCTGGTTATTGAGATATGGATGTATTTGCTGGAGTCTTTCAAGATTCGTTGTGAGACTGAACACTCAGATCTCACGAAAATCCAGCTTACAGGCTGTCAGAAGACAGGGTCAAGTGTGTTCTGCCTACTTTTTGATTGATAAAAATTCGGAGTTAATTTTAAGTGTCTCTGGTTCTGGATGTTTGTCTCCCTACACGTTTTTCCTCACCTGACAGGAAACATTTAAATAATGCAGTTTGAGTCAATACCCTGGTATCCGTCCCCCCACCATGCTTTTTATTCTTAGGTAGATAGATACCTCTGGAAGAATCCGCTCCTAACATGCAATAGGCTTTAAAACTGTTCAGCTCTTCATTTTCTAAATTATCTGCACTCCTCTTAAAAGTAAAAGTAATTCATTTTTATGAGTTAACACATTTCTCTCCAATGACTCAGCAACAAAAGAAGAAAAAAAAGGTTTCCTCTTACTGTTTGGTTTTCTGAACAGAATGAATGCCCCTTTAAGCACCTTAGCATGACACATACCTGAGCTATGGCACATTAGTGGTTCTTGAGATGCTTTTAAGACATAATTGGTGTTCACCTTTGCCTTACTGAACCCACTGAACTTAATTAAGAGAGCAGAAAGCGCTTTCTATTTAAAGCCTCACAATTATCGGTGTATTTCAGAGTGAAAACTAAGCCTCATGCTTGTGAATCGCACATAAAACCCCCACCACGACCTTCAAAAGGGAATCTATGATCGAATAGCTTTTAAATAACATCACATGTGAGCACATTGATTGCTGCAGCTTCCATTATTCTAAAATGGTTAAAAATATCCCTGCCACTCCAAAACTTTCTCCATTCCTCTAACAGTCTTCATTCACTTAGTCATTAGCTGGAGAGCATTCATGGACTGAGTTTAAAGAGTAGTTTTCTTGTCATATCAACTATTCACACACTACACGTTTGTCACATTTACGTAATCAAAGAGACTCATGCATGTTAAGATACTGATTTGCAGTTTGATTAAACAGTATTACCCAAGTTTGCAAACTTGGGATGAAGTTCCTTTACTAGGGTAACAGTAATGTGGCATGAGTGAGACAGAGTTAAACCCATAACTCTCAGATAGGAAGAATCCTGCTACAGTGAACCTATTTCAGTCCGATTCTTTGTATTTATTTTTTATTTTCTTTCTGTTTTTTGTATTTTTTATTTTTATTTTTTTTTTGTATTCCATTAAACTTAATGCATTTGCAAGATTTTTTTATTTGAAATTCTACATATTTGGGTCCTACTTAGAGAAGACAAATCACTCATGGTCTAAATGACTTTGTAAAATTCTGAAGGTAGATTTGTGTCTTTATTATTCAATTAAAAAAAGGGATGCTTCCATCAAAAAATATATTTTCAATTAAGGACAAAAATATACATTCACATAGAATCAGATCATTTTCTTCAATCAAATATAATAACAACTTCCAACACATTTTTGTTTGCTCTTTTAATAGCATAATACAAACAGAAAGGATAGTTTAAATAACCTAACACCCAATACAGTGTATTCAGTATTTAATATTAATGACAGCTTAAAGTGTTTGCTTTTGAATGAAGCGCTTTACTTTGTTATAACATAAAGCTACATAATCTTTTTTGAACAGAAATAATAAATACTCTGTGTAATCAAGAAGTTTGACATCTACTGAGCAGTTTTATATAATGTCACTAAAGGTTGGAGACTGAAATGGACAGAGCAGAACTTTCCTTTTTTTTCTTGTTGTAGCTGATGACAAATTGACTTGGCCTTTGTTTTGGATCAGTGTTCAACTATGTCCTGTTTATATCTTACCAGCTGCTAAACAAATTATTTCTGTTGTATTTCCTTAAAAAAATGAACTGTTGCATGCATTTTGACATATTATATGTGGCTTTGCAGCTTTGACATTTTACAAAAAATAGAGATCCATTTAAATGTTTTATGGTTCATTTTTCTTCACCAGCCTCAGATTAATTTGGGTTTCCTTTCAGACAAAAATGTTCTGTATAACTTTTCTGGCTTTTTTTTATCTATTTATTTTTTTTACTTATATATTAAGCAATTAGTATTAGCCAGTAACTCATTCATGCAATGCGATCTTCAGGTTTTTAAGTTTAACTTTCTTACCTACTTTGGCTTCTAGTTTTGCCATCTTCCTAAAACATAGTATGGCTTTGGGTTAGTGAAAGAACGGCTATTTGACTTTTGTTATCTATTCTTTGTTGTTATACTTCCTTAGCCTCACTTTTGCTGATGGGGTCATATAAACATTATTCATGTTTATTGTTTGATGTTTAAGTAAGCCACATAAAGAAAAAGCTGCAGTTTGCCAAACCCCAGAAAACACAGATGAAAACTGCAATCTTATATTAATATGATTTAACTTGAAAGTGAAACAACTTAAATTTTAGGTTGTGTAAAACTAAAACTTTAGAGGTAAAAGAGGAAATGGGTCCAAAGAACCAATCAGTTTGGTTTATGTGCCAGCCCTCATTATTATAAGATTTAGTATTGCATATTCACCACAGGAGCTAGGACCAGTTTAACAGGGACAGTGGCCCTTGTTGGCCCCTGTTTAGAAAGCTCCCAGGTCAGCCATTAGGCCCCAAAAGTTGCTTTTTTTTCCAGAAGATGTGCCCCACAATCTAGCAAATACAAGAACACCTATATGTGTTCATATGCATAGATACTGTGCCCCACGAGGGAGGTACACCTCCCCTTCGGGAACCGCTAATATTGAAGCATGCGAGAAGGAACTGAAATTCATACTGCGATTAACATGTCTAAAATAAATGTAGAATTAACTATACTTTTAACAAGTGATCCAATGCCTAATATTAACAAATGTCTGATAAGAAAAGACAGGAAATCTAGATTTGAACCACCTGAAGTCATGAGAACCTCCATCTCAAGACCTCAGTCATACATGCTCACTTCAGCTACACTGTTATCCTCCAGCTTCTCCCTCACTCCGTATTTCTGAGTGTATGTTCACCTGTTCAATGATTAAGTTCTGATCTTCACCTATGGTCATGAATAATGGATTATCTCATACTTTTGTCACTGAAAGGAGAGATCCTGCATATACAGGGAACTGAAATGAGGCTCCTTCATATAGTGATACAGATCACGTTCCGAGTTTTGGAGCTTGGAAGTTTAGTGATCCTGAGGGAGCTTGAGGTTGAGCTTCTGCTCCCCATTCAGTTAAGGTGATTTGTGTCTTATCAGGATGCCTTCTTGGTATCTTTGGCTGTGTTGTGAAGTTTTCAAATACATTTCTAAACTGATTTTTTTTTAGATAAATAACATGTTGCTTGGTAACCTACTACAGACTGCCACTGCAGCCTTTCATTCGTCTAGGTTGGGTGTACATTTGATCTGAGATTGCAACTCGGGAAATTAAACATTTATTGACTACATTAAAAATGGATGGATGGATGTACATATACATATAGCATATCTACGCAGATATATAGATACTTATTTCAGTTATTTCCTTAAAAGTAACACAAGTGTGGTTACTAATTCAACTTCTTTATGGTGCTGAGATTTTTATGCAACATGGGAATATAAAACGCCGGGTTCCAGTTTTCTCCGAAGTCTGAGCCGAGTGAATAGAGCATTTAAGTTGCACATTAGAAATCTGGGATATGCCACTTGTCTTTGCTATACAAAATAGTAGTATAATCTTTTAAATTCTACAGAAAACAAAGATGTTTACAACTTAATGTTTTATAGTACTGTGTGTAACTCAGTGTGACATACTAACAATTTAAGTGCTTGATTTACTTTAAATCAGCATCTACTCATTTGTTCAATGTCTTACAGGATACCAAGCTTTTCCTATACTGAAGTATCCAACATATGTGTAAGCATGCAACATGGATATTTGGTACAACATCATGACCCACGCTACATAGCTTTTATGTGACAGAAATGTAATGCTTGGATTTCAACCGCAGCAATTAAACTGTAGCTTGTTTGTGGATGTCAGCTTGTCTAAGAGAGCTTCTTAAGAAATGGATGCCATATTCCTTTCAAAGGATCTATTTTCAACTCCCAAACCATTGGTCCGAAAGCACAAAGGATTGTAAAGGGATGCTGTCAAATTTGACAGTGGTGTTTGCTTGCCTGTAGTTAAAATATTCAGCACTTTTACAAATTAAAGCATTCCTATGCAAATCGACCCTAAAATTCCCATAGCACAACCATCATGACTAGCAGCAGTTTCACAAAGACAAGCCAGCTTTAAACAAAAAGATAATACATTTTCCCATTGCATTTATGAATAGGTGAGAGGGTTCAAGACATGCAGGAAAAACATGTCATTTCATGATTGACTCACTTGCTTTGATTGACTCACTCACTTGCTGTAAAATGCTATAATCTTGGGGAAAGAAATTTGTATTTTTTTTTTCTTTCAAAAAAATAAGGAATGCTAAGATGTACATTATTGCTGATGGTCGATTGAATATTCCACAATCTGGAAAAGCTTATATGCAAAATTGCACAATCCTCATCTAACAAAAATTGGATTAATGAGCAGATGTACAAACTGTTGGAGATAGTAACAGTTGAGGAGACATCAGTCTCCTTTTTTGCTGCCTCATTGACAAGTGTTTCATAGACTCTACCAGCTAAATGGAGGAGTTCATCAATTGCTCTGTTGAATTTCCATCCATCTCAGAGGATGATTTCCCCTGTGGTCTCTCTCGTTGTCTCGTCTGGAACAAGAAGTTGTGGGTGGTTCCTTCAACATCCTCCGTCTGTTCTATCTTTCCTCTTGAAGTGTGATTGAGCGCTGAGTTAAGTGGTCGATGGCTGGAAGGTTTCTTGGCTCCTCTGCCTGATGAGGTTAGGTAGGGTGCAGATGCCAATTTCTGCACATGCAAGCAGATGTCCTTTCACACTGGGGAAGCTTTCCTTTCAATTAGTCCCAGCAATCAATGAAGTCTGTATTGCACAGTCATTCTAGTAGAGGAAATGTACTGTCTGTGAGGGTCACAACAGAAAGCTTGGCCGTGCAAAGACAGAATAATTGTGCTTACTTAAACATCTTGTGGCATGACAAATCTTTTATTTTTTTTAAAGCCTGGGTATGAAATTACTTTCTTTCCAAAGTTATTTATCATGTTGAAATTATGTAAAATAGTAAAAACATGTTATCAGTTGTGGTCCTCAGGGCCCTGTGTAGGTTTTACATACATCTTTGCTGCAGAACATCTGAATCAAATACCTCCTTAGGAGCCATCAAGAGCTCAAGACCTGATAATCATTTGTTTATTTAAAGCAGTACTAAGTAATTTTTTTTTTACCTCATTATATCCTGTTCTCAGTCTCTGTGATTGTAATCTAAGTTTTTATGAGATAATTGAGTGGCCTGTTTTCTACAACATACCTGCTCTGGCTGGAAAACCACATTTGCAAGTTCCTGTGCCACTGACCCTATTGGCGGTCTTGTGGCTATTTTTTCATGTAAAGACAAGCGGTTTTAGAGCAACGAAATATGAGGCCATTGGCTTATGTTCACCTCATGTCGTGCTACTCACAGGTATTTCTTAAATCATTTTTTATGTTAGAGGTTAATGCCATGGGAGTGTTTATGTCCACCCATTGCACCTGATGCTGAAATTGTATTTAGGCTGAAAAAAATAACTATTACAAACAATATTAGGACAGGCCTTATTTTAAAAGTTTTTTTTTTTTTTTTATAGTCATATAACATGTCTTTGGCTCTTTAACTCAGGTGTATGGTGCAAACAACCCACTATCAATAAAAAAAAAAAAAATTTAATAGCTTCAAATGCTGCAAGTTTAAATTGGGTATGCCAGCTTCATTTAAATCTCACCAAATCTATTACAGTTTAAAGCTTATTAGCATGCTAGAATCCATACATTAATGCACAGTCAATGTATTTATACCAATGTCAACAGAAAGCATGTCGCTTACAAGGTTGGCTAAAATTCATGAGTATACAACAATTTATTCTGCTTAATTTCAGCAAATGTGGTCATTCATGCCACAAAGATTACTGTGGATTAATATTAATATGACTGGAACAGCAGAGAAAATAAATGTGAAAACTAAAATACAATTATAGAAATCATTTGGCTGCTACTGTACCATATTTAAAATTGAAGTTAATATAAGGTGAGGTTCTTCCTATGTATTTTAGATTGCAGTGTTTCTATTTAATTCTATTAAAACCACTTAGCCATCTGTTTTTTTAGAGCACTATAGCTCTATTGACTGGGATTAGTGGGATATTGTAAATGAGAGTTATCTAATTTGTATAAGATACCATAGAGACCAGTGGAACATATTTCCAAATTGTTATTTATTCATCACACATTCATACACACAACTACCAATAACAATTTTCACAAAAAAAACTTTCTTTACTAGCTTTAAAATGAGTGGAAGATTACTGTAGGTTTTCTGTAGATCCATGAAGAAGAAAAAAAGTACATTTCCCGGAATGAGAAATTTTGTGATTCATTTCAAACATTTTCCATAGAAAATAAAAGGAAAATCTCTGACTTATGTAAAATAAATTACAATATGTACCACAAAATGATTTCCTTTTATTTACAATGGCAGTCATACTCTCAAATACTACAAGTGAATTAAACCCCTGGAAATTGTTATTGATATTTCAGTGCATTTATGTGAAATCAATGAACACAAGTTTTGCTATACAGTCCTTAGATCTCCATGCGTTGTTACACAAATGTGGTAACCCAGTAATAACCCAGTATGTCCCAGTAC
Source organism: Cyprinodon variegatus (assembly GCF_000732505.1). Lineage (NCBI taxonomy): Eukaryota > Metazoa > Chordata > Actinopteri > Cyprinodontiformes > Cyprinodontidae > Cyprinodon > Cyprinodon variegatus. Next base: position 469,819 of record NW_015150742.1, read on the forward strand.
TAAGTTCAATATAGTCTATAAAATAATCTTGCGATTCTTATTTGGAAAATATATGAAATTAATCTAAAAATGGTTCAGTTTATTGCTAGAAATCGATTCCCTTTTTTCACTTCATTCATTTAGACCTTAATTCTTTGTCATATCAGAGAATTTACAGTTTCACTTTATGTAAAAAAAGTTCTTTCTTTCAAATACAAGAATGCTGATGAAGGCAAAACGTTTCTGCAGCAAGTCTTAAAATGCATGAACAGAAAACTACATTTAAGAAATCTATAAAATGTTAAAGGGAAGACAAAGTAATGACTCATTTGATCCAAATATTCATATAAATCTCACCATGCAAATATAAGCCTATAATGTGAAATTAATTTTAAAATAATCTGATACTTTATTTTCTCAGAAACAGAGAAAGAAGGTGCCTGGTTAGTAACTTTACACTTTAAGTGAACCTCATTTCTTTTTTTATTAAGTCTTCTAAGTGAATTGACTTGCCAATTTTATGCTAAGTTTTGTTATGCTATTTATTAAAGCAGTGCAGTTAATATCACAGTTGAGGTATCACTTTGCTCATTATGCATGTTTTTTACTTGGCAAATTCAAGTTCACTACTTTAAATCCAGTCTCTCTTTCAGTTTATCTATCAGTTTCTCTGAGCACTGTTCATTCAGGAGTAAATGTTTAATCTTTAACTGATTGAAGATGATTTTGATTGAAGCCTATTGATATAGGGCTATGAAACAATTTTTTGCCATTTTCATGCATTCCATTTTTTTAAGGAAAATGGATTTGATTTTATGTTTAAGGCAATGGAAACACCCACGGTTCAGAAATTATTTGACAAATTAAATGACAAATTATCTGCAACATTATCTTTCTCTGTCATAGTAGAAGTACTCTATGATGTATGCACAATTTCTTTTCTTTTCTTATCAAGATTCTTGGCATTTGCTTGATTCTGCCCAGCTCTCTTGAAGTTAAATATTTCATTTCTGAGATCTGAACTGTAGTTTGTCATTTGCAGCACTGACTTTCTCTTTTTCAGGCATTTTGATGTACATTTGCCACTGTTTGAGATTACTCTGCTTCATCACCCTATTTTGATAAAACTCTTATATAAACTATTGCCCGTTTTACTCCCGAATATTTAAATAATTGAACACACATTGCCGCGATGGACTGGCGACCTGTCCAGGGTGTACCCCGCCTCTCGCCCATTGACTGCTGGAGATAGGCACCAGCACCACTCGCAACCCCAATTGGGACAAGCGTGTAAGATAATGGATGGATGGATGAACACACATTGGAGAAATTTACCACTTCATTTAACCCATCCCCTTGGGTAGCAGTGGGCTGCCATCGTGGGGCACCCGGGGAGCAGTGTGGACCCAGAGTGGCAGTCAGTGGGTGTGGGCCTTAAACTCAGAACCTCTGGGAACCAAACGCAATGCCCTAAACCACTAGTCCACTATTCCCCTTTACAGTCATTGATGTCATATGACTTTTAGTGGTTCATAAAACTCAGTGGGGAAACCATCTATACCTGGAGACTTTTTATCTGGCATACTTTTTAGAGCTTCCTGTACTTCAGCTGTTGTCAGCGGTGAGTCCAGGGTCAATCTTTTGATTAATTTAGGAAGAATTATTTTATCCAGCAATTGCTTGATGTCATTATATGATGGATTTATCTGTGATGTGTATAAATATCTGTTGAAATCTCGGAATGTATCGATTGCACATTCTGGATCATGTAATGTATTACCAATTAAGTCTGTAACTGCAAATACAGTCATTTTTTCTTTGCTTATTTTTAGCTGATTAGGTAAGAAGCTTCCCGACTTATTGCTATGTTCAATTTTTTTTAATTAAAACTCTTTGTATTAAAAATGTATTTTGTTTTTCAATATATTTGTTCAGCTCTAATTTCACTTTTTGGGATTTTACCCAACTTTTCCTCATGTTTGGAGGTTTCTGGTAACTGATTTTTTTTCCTCTAATTCCTGGATATTTCTGTGTTCTGTCTTTTGTTTTTATGAGATGAGAATGAAACTATTTTACCTCTCATCAGTGCTTTCCCTGCCTCTCATAGCATAGATGCGGATGTTCCTGGTAGATCATTGCATTCTAAGTATGAAGTCCATTCTTCTTTGAAAAATTTTATGAATTCTTTATCTCGAAGCAGATGTGTAATAAATCTACAACTCTTGTTTGTGGGGTTATTTTATTATTTATTAGGGTGAACATACAAGGAGCAGGATCACTGACAGCAATAGGATGGGTTACAGCATCCGAAATGTCAGACAGCAGCGAGCTGTCCAAAAGAAAATCGTAAATACCAAAATGGCTCATTTTTGTTTGACTACATTTATTAATTGCCCCTGTTGTATTCAACCTGTCTATTTCCCAATTTAGACCAAAGTTGAGGTTACCCCTAATAATTAGAGAACAATCCAAGTGTTGTGGAAGAATGAGGGGTCATCAACATTTGGACCATATATACTGACAATACATAACTTCTGGTAATGAATAGATGTTCTTATTTTGGTGAATCTGCCTTCAGAATCTCTAATTTTGTCTACGGTAATATTGTAAAACTGATGTTTTTGTGGATTAAATTTCTACTCCTCTCTGAGTAGAGTTATAACAGGCCGCAAACACATTAGGTAACTCTGGTGAGTTAACTATAATTCAGTCATTGAACAATATGGAGCTATGATGTAGTTTTTATGGTTTAACTAGTGAGAGTATGAGCCGTTTTATATTCATAAAAAAAAACAAAAAACACTAATAAAATAAAAAAAAGGTTTATGAATAATCACTTTTTTATGTAATGGGTGTTTGTGTGGTTTATTTTAAATAAGGTAACAGCATTATTTCTTTTCCTGGCTGGTGTTGGAGAAACATCTTCCTTGTATGCACAACAGGTCACCGTCCTGCCAAAGACTGATGGAAAATCCATAATGCTTAGTCTCCAGATATTGACCAGCTAACAAATCAATATTTTGCAGGCACACATGTAAGCATTTGGCCCAATCATGCAAACACAATTTTCAATTCACAGCATGTTTACACCATCAGCTAAATCAAAAAGTAGTAATTGCTTTATGATTGTAGTGTTCCTGGTGTTTACTGAAAAAAAAAAAAAACAACCAACTGAAGTGAAAGAAAAATATTTGGATTGTAATCATAGCACATCAATCACAAAAACACACACACACACACACATATATATATATATATATATATATATATATATATATATATATATACCATAATTGTTAATATTTTATATGAAAGCCTTTCGATGAACCAAACATGATCCGCCACAAACCATTTTAAAATCTATTTTCGTTAATTTATGACAGAACTATTCATAAATTTGTATTATATTGAACATTACTTAACACTGCACGGTGTTATATACCTTTTTCCTCTGATCATGGAGCAACCGGCTTGCATAGACTCGCAATGAATCACCGGGTACCCAAGGCTATGAAGGATCCAGCTGTCCTGTCCTTAAAAAAGGGCAAAAAGAATGATGGTCCATAGAATATTGGTCCACAATGAGGAGTCTCCCAATCCAAACAGGCCATGGCGAAACACTATGACATAATCTTCCAACGAATCTGGGCTTCAGAGGACGCAGTCACTGAATTTGAACTTGGATAAAGGCTGGAGATTGACCAATGGGCTGCAACAGAACCCTTTAAATGGGTTATGCCATCATCAGGGAAATACTTTTCACAGACCGCTTTTGGACAGATCAGCTAAGAGGTGGGGAAAATGCAATGATAGAGGTGAAAGGGTTATTTTTCTTGTGAACCTCATACACAGGCTTCAGGACACATATGACTATTACAAACTGTTTATAAGGAGGAATTTGCATAATATGAAATCTTTAAAAATAATCACCTATAAGAGAGACCTAAAAATCCCTTTCCTAGTTTTGCAAAAAACTACCTACTTTACTGCATGTAGTATTTGCTTCTGATATTTTCTTATTATCAAGTAAAGTATTGACTGACTTCTATTGGGAAAAATAAGTTTAATTTGTTGAGATGAAAATGTGTGCCTGGGTTTACTCTTGAAATACATTAACTCTGTTCAGGTTTATTATTATCTAACAATACATATACAATTATTTAGATGTTTTCCCAAAAAAACAATAAGAATGATAAACTTAATGCTCTTAACAGACAAGATGTAGACAAGGCAAGATGTACTCATAATTGCTGCTGCCAATTTAAATAATGCGTTTGATTCATAGTTGCACTCTTTATTTATATTTTTTCCTTAGTGATGGATCTAAACAAAATCAAAAAATTTAATTGAACAATATCTATCTGTCAAACTGATTCAAATTTCACATTCTTCTAGTAAGTTAAATACGCTGCACAGCCTTTGTTGCTCACATCAGTCTGCATGTGTCAAAAAAACTGAAGAGCTACCAAAAATATGTACGATTATAGCATTTCTAGTCATCTCCTGTTTTGCTTGCATCTAAAGGAAGAGTAAAGAATGATTTCCTTTTATTTGTCAAGTTTTATTCACTGCTTGCATTTGATGTCTTGTTCTAAGCCTTAACTGGTACAAGCAATCAAAAAAAAAGACCCTTCTGAACATACATAGTTTTATATGATTTATACTCCTGCCATGGTCTCTTTGTTCTTTTTATGCTTGGAATCATGCTGAGCCTGCATTGTTGACAGTGGAACCACTCAAAGCTTAAAACCGCTGTCAGAATTTGGCTGGTATAAGTAGCAGGACGGTGTGTTTCAGCCTCTTAACCAAATTATTGCAGAATGAGAGACCTTCAATTATTTCAGTACTAACAACCATTCCATTTTCTACTCTTTTAATTGTTTTCTAAATCAGAGCTCAATCAGAGAAATCTGAAAGTGTAAACCTCTTAGTTTGTTTCTTTTTATCTGTGTTATTTCTCATTGAAAAAAAATTACATCGGTAGATATGAAATAGGTAAAGAGTAGTTGGAAGAAAAACATATTGGAATAATTTTCTACAGTGAGTGCAGTGATTCTGAAACTTAAATTTTAAAATAAAGATTTTATTTTTACAGTGTCTTTGAACATATGAAATTTTCATATTGAAAGTATTTATCAAAAATATTCAAAATACAAAATATTGTGCATGGAAAAAAAACTGTGTTAACTTTTTCTGCATCCATTGCATTTTTAGAAAGAAAGCAGCAGAAATACATTGCTTCCTAAATCGAAACGAGATTTTGTAAAGAATTCATAAGAGAAACACCAACAAGAAATGCCCAACTTTCTCAAGGGTCAGTACCATCATCATAAGACCAGTAAGAGCAAAAAACAACAACAAAAAGCAGAAGAAAACCTATGTACAAATGTAAATTTCATTATAGGAAAATGAACAATTAACTATAATAGTGTCTATTAGAATGTTTTTGTGACCATGACACTGCAACAACCACAATACAGATTAAACCAAAGTAGAGATGGTTGGATACAATTCACATCTCAATGTGAAGTAAAAACCAATGTATGTCATCTCTCTAAGAAAGAGATTGAGAGAAAGGATCATGGGTCAGTATTGCTAAAAGTATGAATCTGAATCTTTGCAGTCATTAATTGAATTGAATATTAATTATTCTCTGTGCTGAAGAATACTGGGGTTAAATGCAAGGTCAGCTGTCTGACACAATAACTTCAATCAACAAGATGAAAAGGATTGTAAGCTTAGCCACAAATCTGTATCTGAATCTGTAATATGTATAAAATAAAGAAGAAAAGTCTATACATCAATCTGACTAAAATGCCACAAGGAGAATTTTTTTTGTAGACTTTTTTTTGTAAATTTGTGATTGAACAAATTAAGTAAGCCCGAGGCAAAATTTTAGAGAAAACTGTTCCACTTTTTTTCAACCACTGCCGTACAATATGATGCAGTGGTTTTTAGCATACGCAGAGGAGGCTGGAAACTCCCATGTCAATTGAAAAAAAAAGAAAATATGCAAAATATTTGGGCAACATACATAAAGACATATGTTAATCCACAATGCCAAAACTAGTTTTGATTTCCTTCACATTTGGATATTTAGCTTTATGAATCAATGTGATCCAACTGCAGAAATATGTTTTATCTCACAGCCAGAGTTTATCCAAGTATTTTTTTCTTTTTCTTTTTTCTAGCTTTGGGTACAGATGTTTATTAAATTTTTATTTTACAATAAACTGACCTGCAAAAACATGTTTTATTTTAATTTTACAAAAGAAAATCACCTTTGATTATACTGTTATTTCTTGGATTCCGAAAATTCCAGAAATTATTGAAGTTTCCGGGATGATGAGAGAAGAAGCCTCCATAGCTAAAAGCATATTAGTCAATATTAATTTGAAATAAGTTACTTTACTAGTAAAATATGTGTCGTGGAATTTCAATTTGGATAGATTTTGTTTTCATGTTTTAAATCATAGAAAATTTGCTGTGGTTTACAGTGTGACGCAGAATGGATTTAGGTTAGATAAAAACATAAGCGTATGCCAATCTGACAGGGTAGGCTGTCCTAACAGAACACTGGCTCTTTCCAGATTTTTGAGCTTCCCTTTGTGCGGCTTTTCTCATTCCAGATTTTGGTGATGTGATTATTTTTGTCATGGATCGTTCAAAACCACTGTTTGAGTGGCATAATTCTGATTCCACTATTAATAAGAGAAATTTAATTACCTCAAAATCTGCTGTAATGTTATCCAGTTTCTGTATTCTTGAGGCTATCTGCACTTTTTAGACTTTCTCACTGCCAAAATCTAAAAATATATTTCTCAAAACTTAAAAAAGAAGTTATCCACAATTAATTAATGGTCCTAAGGAGTAGGTGCACAGCAGAAAGGCTGGGGAAACTTTATGTTGTCAAAAGACTGTTTTTCTTTTATGTCCACTGGGCAGGCAGATTGGTAATTGTCTACACACAAAATCTTACCAGAGGAATTTTCATCATGACTGCAGTTTGCTGCTGGTTAGTTGTTCTGGAGGCCTAATTGGTTCATATTAGTGTAAATATATTTCCGTTTACAGAGACAGTCATTAATGGTCAGCAATATCCTTTGACTATTAAAGCCTAAATTAGCCATAGTCAATTCATATTCAGTCATATTATATGTTAAAGTGAGCGCAACATGTACTTTGTTTCCCTTTTTACACAATTAAAGATGACAAGGATACCTCCGAGGTGCACAGAGGTATCCTAATACAAAATGGAATGTAATATGCAATGTGTTCATGTGGTTAAACTAATTTTTATATGAGATAGATTTAATTTAGCACACATTTAAATTGCTCAAGGGCACCTACAGTGCTCAGAAGAGGGGATAAATCTGAGTTTGTTCTTAGTAATTTAATTCTGTATATACTTTGCCCAAGCTGAGTCTGAGCCTAACGCTTTGATGTCTTGCCAAAAACACAAAAACTTAAACATACACTAGCTTGCAAAAATTATCTATGCCAGTTGAACTTCCTGATTTTTGATCATGCTAAAAGTACAAAAGGATCTTTATCTTACATTTGAATTTAATGCATTAAATCTAAACAAATTATACTTTGTGGAACTCTTGCAGTGACTTTCTATTCTTACTTTGCAAATTTAGGGCCTGATACTTAAGAGGGTTTGTGCATCTTGAAACACTTGCAACAGTGTTTGTATGTGCAGAGCTGATCTTCAAAGAACTTGCAGAGTGATTTACATTTGATTGTCAACAAACGGTGTGAAGAAAAATGTTTATTCATCAAAATGCATATCATATTTCAATTACCAAATCCTCATAGTTTGAGGATACATACATGTAAATTTTACCATTTGTTTGCTGTCCTTGTGTCTTTGGGAAAGACACCACATACACATTGTGGTCAGAGCACCCAGTGGCACTGTATACAGCAGCCATGCTTTTAAGTGAGCCCCAGGCCAGCTGTAACTAAAATGTAGCTTGCCACCCCAGTGTGTTAGTGAATGGATTAATGATTCAATGTTGTGTCAAGCGCACTGCATTCACTGCAAAGGTACAGGTTATTTAACAATGGTACAATGAGAGACGATACAGTAAGGAGAGAATCTGTGAGGACGTAACATATCAGAAATAACAACAGCAGAAAATAATTAGTAATGTCAAAGTGACACAAATTAATGCAGCAGGATGGCAAACTTTTTACAATCAAACTAAAAGAAAAAAAATGACTGAACATGAATATTTTAATTAGGTCATTCTAATTTGGAAGTGTAGAAATGTAAAGACAATCAATAACCTCCATTGTAGTTTGAGGTCTTTTACAGCCTTGAATAGGAGGTCTTAAAGGAAAACACCCACAGTCAAAAATGTAATGGTAGTGTGATGAGAGACAGATATGCTTACCCAAGACCTGGAGAACTGGCTATAACGAATGGAACCAAAAATAGCAAATTTCATCCTTCAATTTGTGACCTTAAATAAGCTATCCCTGGTGCAGAACAGGATAACCTGTAAGCCCATTTCCAACTGTTCTTTTTCCCTGTTAGAAACCCTCTTTCTCTCCCTCCTGGTCCCCTCCTAGTCGACATGTACAAGACGATATATGCACTTCAATCCTTCAGAGCACCATTTGACATATGTAGCAGTCACAGATAAAATGTAGTTACAGTGGAAAGTAACACACAGCCGAACTGCTGACAAAAAAAAAAAAAATCTAAAATGACCAGTCTAGAACTACAGTTTTGTTACCAAATTCAGTCCAAACTCATGTTTTCCATGAGAAAATGCATACATACATTCATGCATATACGTACATAAAGAAATAAAGAACTCTTCATCACCCACCACAGGCGGTCTCCCTTTCCGCAAGCTTGGGTCCTCTACCAGAGGCCTGGGAGCTTGAGGGTTCTTTGCTGTTCCCAGTATCTTTGCTGCTAAAATGACCGACTAGCTCGAGTGGTAATCACTCATCTTGCACACTGGAAACTTTGGGTTTGAATCCCCACTTGGGGGGGGGGGAGCAAACTCAGTTAACTGACCGTTCGGACAGATGATCAGTGCTTTTTGCTCTGTTGGTCACGTAACTCCTCCTCCACTGCATGGTGCCTGCATCATCTTTGTTATTAGCGGGGCGCTGTGACAGCAAATCCCATAATGCTTTGTAATGAGATCTCTCCGCGCAAAGCATTCTGGGATGTTCTGAGGCCTTCTGAGGCCTTTGTTTTTTTCTCATACACATCATAGACACTTTTTCTCTTATGACCCTCGACCATTTTCAAAGATCTGAGGTGAGAGAGAGAGCTTCAATGACTGTCTGAAACCGTAGCTCACCGCAGACATATGCCTGAAATTGCGCATGCGCAGAAAAAGATAGCTAACGGGACGAGCATGTAGGACAACCATACGTAAACATATCACCAGAATTAATGACTATTAGGAGGACAACT
>NW_015150742.1:479252-515336 GCF_000732505.1 Cyprinodon variegatus
AAGCTTGACAGAAAAAATGGATGGGCCGTACTTTCTATACACATAAATGCTTAAGAAGTATATTTTAGGATTTAACTAGTAAAAAAGAAATTGGGGGAAGTTCGACTTTCAGAACTTTCCATTTCAGTGAAATATGCAGAATTATTCATCCCTGACAGAAAATCTGCAACATTGCCCACTGATATTCAAAGATTAATGCTTGTCACACACTTGTTAGTAATTTCCATACAGCATTAAGAGTTGGAAGTCTGCAAAATGTACTTTCCGTTGCTTTGTTGGGCACTCCCTTTTTAGTTTGTGCTGTTGAGGACCTGAGACCAGTTATAAACATGGTTTAGATTAATAAGGGCTAAGGGACAAAGTCATAATACTTTGTTCTAAGTGAAACAATTTAGCAGCTTCTTGATAAACTTTTACCAAAGACTTTGTCTTGGGCAAAGGGAGTTGGGGATTTTTTTTTTTTTTTAGAATTAAACTGTCGACTCCCCTCCTCCTAATTTATACGTTTAACAGAGATTAAATATTATATTTGGATTTAGAATTCATATACCAGCCCCAAGCCAGGCCTCCTCCTCCTATTTTCTACTCTTATGAATTCCTTACATTTCAAAGCGCATATTGGCAATCTAAAGTTATTGCTGGCCATGATACATGAAGATGTGCTATAACGTGTTTTCATTCAGTGTTCCCCTCCTGACAGTATATCAGAGTTGCAGGGCTAAGGCTGTTTGTGAGTGTGCTGGCTGTGCCTTTTGGGACTGTGTCATTTTGGCTTGAGAGCCATTCAGAGGAAAATAACTATGTGTCTCCAGCTTATTTGCATCGCTGTACAGCTTGGTGCTGTGTTATGGGATTGGCTGGCCATTTCCTGCAGACAGGGTAATAAAATCAGATAAGAATAAAGGCCTGCAGCTGTTACTCCCACACAGGAGAAAAGGTGGCTTTTTCTCCACGTCAACATTTTCTATTATTTGGGTTCTTTTATTAAAATTGTCACAAAGCTTTGTGTCCTTTTCACATTATCCCCCAACACTCTTGCCCATATCAATATGCAGTATGAGCTAAATGCTGCTGACCTGCTCTGTTTGTCTGCTCTAGTCTGTTTTGGCATTTTGCCTGTTTGCCTCCTTTCAGTACGCTTGCCCTTACTGACTGACCACCTGTTGCTTTTTTTGATATTTGGTCATTGACTAAAGCAAAGTCGAGGGGACCCCCTCCTGTTCTGCCTTCTCTTTTTTTGCTTCTCTGTAGGTGCTAGATTATATTAGCAAGCAACCATAACAGGTTTAGTCAGTACTGTATGCCTAAAAATATGACTCACCATGCAGAGGACATTTGTGGCTACATGTGTCTATCTAGCCGAAGTTTTAAATTAATTTATTTTTCTTATCAACTAATTCTTGCAAAGTTGTACTGAGCTTGGGATAATAGCTTTATCAGTCAAAAGGTTCGGGTAAGGTATTGACTGGCGACCAATCCTAGCCTGGCAAGCCAGCTAATACTATGTATATATGGAATATCAATCTGGTAAATAGCTGATAAAGCTTGCAAAAGCAAAACTAACAGCATCAGTGTCATCAGGTTAGAACTAATCAGATAAATACAGATGTGATGCAAAAACTACAAGTGAAGTGCTCTGTTTTTGTAAATCTGTAATCTATGAAACATTTCAAGTCATCGAAGAAACTGTCCAATAACTGATGTCTGACTTGATTTAGATGACCCTGTTTCAACCAACCTCTAGCCCCTCCTCCACCATCGTAGCTAAAGCTTCATCAGAGGTTCAGTCCTCCGGGACCCTTGATGCATTCCGTTTCTCATCTCAACCGGTCCATGTTGAGCCTGGTTCTGCCAGAGGTTTCATCCCTGGGGAGTTTTCATCTCCACTGTCACTTCATGCTTGCTCATCATGGACAGGTTCGCTTCAACCTGTGTTATCCAAGCTGGACTTACATCTTCCAGGTCCCTGAGTGAAGGACTAGCATCAGCTGACGCAGTCCACTGGATCTCTCCATACAGCTCAAGCATACCGTCTTGCCAACCAGCAGTCTACAGACTGACCAACTTCATCTGTCTCCACTCCACCACCAGTGGGGGCCTAGGGGGAAACATCCTTATTCTTTACTCCTGTTCATGCATATCAAACAAAATTCAACACTTTGTTTCCTGCCTAGATCTAAGCGCCAAAGTCTAAAGTAATTGTATCAATAAAATTCTTCTAATTAACTTTTCTTTCCATGTGTTTTTCAGATTGAAATGCGTTGTTAATTTTAATTGCAACATTGCTCCCTTACGAAAGTAAAAATGAAATTGCTTGACACTGAGAACAAAATAACTGAAACTCATTTGAAGAATACATTTTTTTATTGTTGTTGTTGTTTTAACAGAAACAATATTTTGTTTGGGCTTTTTTTTTTCCAGTCTTCTAAGTGACTCATGCATTCTTTTGAATCTAAAGCTCAACTAAATCATATTATTTAAATTTGTGCAGCTATTAGTTTAAAAAATAACTTTCTTATTTGCTCTGTAAACTGTTAAATGTACAGGTTTTATATGACAATAAATTTCCAACATTAATTGTCACAATGTTGGAGAAATTATTTTTTGTAAAGAATGATGACTTTACAAAAAATAATGACTTAACATCTTTAGAATATAGTGATTCCATCCTTTTTTCTTAAAGGGTTAAAAAAAACATTATCCATGTCATGTTTCTGAAAGAACTTATAATAAAACAGCATTAATTTACAATAAGTAAGAAAGGTCCATTAAGCTAACAGCTGTTTCTGTGCGCAGCATGCTCGCATGCTCTTTCTACCGTAATAAAAGTTTACACCGTAATTTTTCTGTCTTCTTCTCTTAAAAGAGCAAGAGTGATAGAGCTAACAACTGATAGCAAAAAAAAAATCAAATCCAGATATTACACATACATATTCTTTGCGGATCTCATACGGCAAGTGTAGCAAATATAACCGTGTAAGGAGAGCCAGCAGAGAAAACACTTGACTTGTAAACAATGTTTTATCTGTATTTCTGGGTCTTGAAGCGTAAACACTTCCGACATAAGTGTCTCTGTGTGTGTGCTTACAGATTGATCTACACAGTTGCAAACCTTAGTACACATTTGCGAATCTTGGTACACATTTGGAAATCTTAGTACAGATATGTAGATCTGAATACAGATTTATGGTAATAGTAGTTTTACACATTTGCAGATTGTTGTACAGACACACAAATCTCTGCACACATATGCAGATTTATTTACAAATGTTCAAATCCCGCCGCACACACACAAGTCGAGATGCAGAAACACACCTTTCCACACACGTGCAAATAATTTTGCAACAATATTGCTCCCATATTCCTGCCTACAGCTATCTACACCTACAAAACCCCAGTAAAAAATATGACATACATACATTTAATTTCCTTTTGGGATTAATAAAGTTTTTATATTGAATTGAATTTATTTTATTGAATTTACAACACTGAATAGGTCTTGTTATTGGTGCTGGTAGTTTAAGGTTGGTCTTTTACACCAATGCCCATGCTGATGTTAACTTTGATCATCGACTGAGGAAGATGCACTTAATCACCAATATCTACAAACCCCCTCTCACAAGAATATCTCAGTACTATAAAATAAGTGGTGTATTGTCCTTATGTTGTTATTACGGGTATGCAGCAATTTAACCAGTCCTTGATATTTTTTCAATGTGAATTAGGCTTTGAATAATATTGAATTAAAAGCAAAGCTATACTTTTTATTGAAGCCTGAAAAAAGTGGAAATTTTAGATAATAGACCAACATCTATATACATTTTTGAAATTAGGTAGAATAATATGAATAAATGCAAACCAATTACTGTGACCTTGGCTGTTGCTAGTGCTGACATTTTTAAAGCTTGACAGAGCTGACATGCCTTAACATGATGAAAACAGAGAGAAGGAAAAAGATAAAATACTGAAACGGGGAAAGTGTTTTGCTTTCACATGCAGAGGCAGGTTGATCCAATGGCCTTCAGTGTCCAAGGAGGGTTATTCAGCGGGGATTATCACTGTCCTTGTGATCTCAAGCAAGAGGGTGATGCTACAGAGGAAGCGCAATTCTCACTCACTGATACCCCTTTTTTATTTTTTTGACCACAGGTATGTTTTTCTAAACTAATCCACACATATTATTAGTTTTGACAGAACTGCTTACAAAGTCTGGACAATTTTCTGGCCCTTTAGTGCTGACAGGGAGAGAAACTTTGAAAGCTTCTTTCATGCTCATCACCAGTATTCGAGTTGTAAAAAAAAAAAAAAAAAAAAAAAGAATGTCAGGTACGCCGGACATTGACCTTGGCCAAGACACCATAGAGTAGAACTGCAGTCAGTCCCTGGACAGGCATGGCTATCACTGCCCCTAGATAGTTAGGGACAAATTTCCCTCTGGGATCAGCTTCATAGTCATGGTAGGGCACATCTTTGATTTTACCTTGAAAAATCTTTTGTCAATTAATCTATTAAGATTTGGAACAAAACCTCACAAAACATTGCAAATTAATATCTGAATCCTTCCAAGTGAAGTATATGTTTAAAAAAATTAAATGAATTCAATATGAACAACTGAAACAAATGTCAAAATCTGAAAAAAAAAAATGCTTACAAATTCAAATACATTCAAATTTGCCTGAAAATGAAATAAGCCTATATAAAATCTAATAATTTTACACACCTTTCAAATATTCATTTAGTGTTTGTTTTATAAAATAGGCTGTTTATCAGAAAATCAGTAAATAACTATGTTGGCTTATTTAAAGTAAGCTAGGCTAGATACTGACAATGAATGAGTTAAAACTATTCTAACAGGTCTGTCGAAATAAGCTATTTAACACTGATCAGACGGGAGGCACACATGGACCTTGCAGTAAAATGTCAACATTCAGTTTATTTATGACCATTGGCCAGACATTAACAACACATTTGGCAGTTCTTTCAAGATTATAATCTTAAAGGGCTCATAGACGGATTCTATAGGGTATATGGTGCTGGTCCTTAAGGTCTCAGAATAGGGTGTGTAACATTGGTTGGGCTGAAAATTCCATATTTGTTGTTCTATGAGCTCTAATGAAAACCTGGTTAAAAGCCCTGGAATTAAACAACAGGTTTTCTTCCTTATACGGTATGCTCATGAATATTCAGATAAGCTGTGCACTGATTGGTTGGTTTACAATGAGTTAACACTGACTCACTGAAACATCAAATTGTTGATACTGTATGGTAGGGTGACCAGACGTCCTCTTTTTCCCGGACATAAATGTCTGGGGGGAATTTCAATTTGTCTGGGATTTTGGTCGACTACAGTGCAGCAGAACCAATCCGTGAGCTCTGAGGCTGGTTGGGGCTGGAGATGGAGCGACTGAACCCGACCTGATGACGGTATCCTGGACAACGGCGGCCCTGTGCTTCCCCCCCGCCTCTCAGTGTCCCAGCCTGGAACACTGCAGTTACTGTATGTCAATTTCGGGGGCATGACAAAAGTACAGGCCAGAACCAAATAAGGCAACATACCCAAATTGACGTCAACTCGGTGCTTCGTTTGAACTCGCCCGTTTTTTGGTGGAAGTTTATAATTGTGAGATTTGCAGAGAAAGGTGGTGTCGAAGGGGTTCAAACTTCTCTGTACATCCATTTCACCCACTGAACTATCGTTATTCATCTATGACAATGTAAACTCGGTTTTGCATTCCATGAGCCCTTTACCACATGTCTTAAATCGCTTAATTCAAATGAATTGAAATACATTTTTCAAACCTTGAATTCTCTCCTAGGGGTTTCCTCCACTGCTTTTGGCCACAGCTCCACTTGTTTCACCAACATCTTCTAGATGCTGGCTGTCACTGAGCAAAACAGCAGTGGTCTACAGATTCATTTAATGTTCGATTCACAACAAAATGCAGATTTTGAATGTTTAGCAATTTTTGTACACTCTAGATTAATGAAAATGAAATCGCATGTGCCCTCTGGGCCACCGTAATTTGGTCAGGCTACTCGTAAGCGCACAGCCTGCCAAATGTTGAATGTGCAATATTATTACCATTACTGTTAATATATAATATAAATGTATACATTCAGTGATAAAATGTTACAGGGGATGGTATGGGGTGGATGGTCATTTAGGAAGGGGGATGATTTTTTTAAATTTTTTTAAGGAGGGGGATGCCATCCCCCCTCATCCTCCATCAACTCGAGTACTGGTCATCACACACATACCCTGCATCTGAAACTTAACTACTTCTGAAACTTCCTACATTAAAAAAAAAACGGCACCAAACAGATAGATGAAAGCTATAGACTGCTTATGAAATATGTCCAGTCAAGATAAAGTTCGCAAAGGACTCAAAGATGTGGCTGGACCCATCCCAGGTTGAAGCAAGGAAGAGATGGATTTAATGAGCTAATGTTTTATGTCCTTTAGCAATGCGTATGATGACGATCTGGCAGTAATGACCAAATATCATTTGGATCGCTTTGGGGGCTGGGAGGCACGCACTCATCTTATACATTGAATTGTTAACATGCCTCATAGCTGGATAAGCTCACATTTGACACGATGTCATTGCATGCTTAGGTTTGAATGAAGTTTTGTTGTGCTTAAAGCTGATTAGCACAAAATGCACAAAAATCACAGTAAAGTCACCATGTGTGCTGCCAATATGCCCTGTTTCAGTATCCTCACAAGGGCCTCCAGGGCTTCATCCTTCATTATCATGTACATGCAGAGCAAACTGAAAGTTATTTAACAGTAAATTCAGTTTGAATTAAAGCAGCACTCCTTTAATACTACAGTGTCTGTATGATATGAAACAAGACAAATTTAGATTATTCTTCAATTCCACATTTACCTGCTAGAATGAACTCCAAAGCATCGATTCAGCTAAAATGATTCCTTCCAGACAAGTGGCTTTTTTTATATATATATCCCAAGTCAACGAATCATTTCTTAATGAGGGTTGACAGCAAGGGAATTTTAATTGGATTTTGACTTTGACTGGCATGGCATTTGAAGTGTCATTTAGATTTTATAGAATTTGAGGCTTTCAATTAAAAATGAGCCCAACAGATTATACTTTCACAAGTGGAGCAGTATGACTATCGCCATAGTGTTCTGCTTGATTTATGCATAAAATGTGCTTTATTATAATTATGCAGGGAGTTTTACAGATTATATGCACACTGCAATGTAAGTAGAACAGGAAAGGAAAAACAGAAAAAAGGAGAAAAGATGAAAGAAAGGAGATAAAAGGGAGATAAAGATAAAACATTTTCCATCTGCTTCATCACCTGCAAAGAGATGTAAAAAGAACAGCACAACCAACGGAAATGGTACAAGACATACAATAAACAAACACCTGGATACTATCGCTGAAATATAAGTAGTATTATTTAACCTGACATGTACATTTATACATGTCATAAAGGCCTAATTCGAAAAATAAAGAATGGATACCATGCCACACTGTCATGTTCTTTGCGCTGATGGTTAGGTTTTGTCCTTTGCTCCTGCTCACATGTCTAATTGGTCCAGCGGCTTATTAACGCAGATCATTTCCACCTGGTTCCTCTACTATTTATGTTGTTTGCTTGCCTTCCATCATCGCCAGGTTATTTCAGCAGTTTGGTAAGATTAACTCTAGCGTTCTGAATTTTGTTCTGTTTTCCTGATTGTGAACAGTTTCTGCCCCCAGTTTTGCTTTCCCCCTGTCTGCTCTCTTAGTTTGATCTATTCCGGGTAGATTCCTGGATTCTACTGGCTTCTGAACTTGGACCTGTGTTCTGACTCAGGCTTTGGATTTCCCTCAAGGAAACTGTTGCTGCTCGGCGTCGGCTGGCCCCTGCTCTGCTTTCTCTGTAGGAACTGACTGGAAAAGCCCATTTATCATTTCTCTTTTAAGATCACTCTATAGATTCTCAATCAAGCATGTGTTAAAGCAGTTTTATATCTGTTCAAGCATCTTATGCAGTGATGGCATATGGGAGCGAACTTTAATGTCTACACATCCAGTCAAAAGAAACTTCTTAGTGCAGGCCTGTGGAAAAAGATGCTGAGTTTGGAAGTAAAGAACAAAAAGTTTATTAAAAAAACTATTTTGTATGTTTCTTTTATCCCAGCTACAAAAATCCACAACGAAAAGAAAATGTTTGGGCAGAAACTGCACATATGCTTGAAGCTGATGGGGATTTTTTTAATGTGTCATATTAAATTAAACGTTCATTTCCTCATGTTTTGCTCCTATGAATTTTAGCAATAATATCGCACCTGCTCTCCTCAAACTCCGAGGAATCTGGCACGGAGCAAGAGGGGAGGAACAGCGGAGGCTGAGGCTTTGCTGTGTGCAGGCTGTCTGGAGTGCAGCGGGGCGAAGCAGTGACAGAGGATGTGGGATTTTAGGGGTGAAGTGGCCTAAAGCAATGTCTGCAAGAATGCAAGAATGCCACTCTAGCTTGAATTTTGTCCTTTCACACCCAATTCATAACCCAGAGTGGCATTTGCATGTGATGTTATTGTATAAAAGTTTACATTTCACAGTCAAAATAAAAAAATTTAATGTTGAGCTCTGTAATAATGATGTTTGTTTTTCTTCTTTAACACCTCTAGACTGGAAGTTCGGAGTGTATTAATTATCACCTAGCTAAATAAAACCAATAGGGAATTACATCCTTATATTTTAACCATGTCTTTTGTTTTGTCTTGCTTATTTCTTCAGCTTTGCACCGTCCTTTTTACCAGGTAAAGGCAAATGACACAAACCCCAAAAACACACACTTTTAACAATGCTTACACCACCTCCTTCTTATATCGCCAAGGACACAGACTGGCTGACTAATTCAGAATTGAGTTGTCATCTGTGTCACCTCAGGCTTGTATTTGAGAGAGTGTCGGAGTGAGTTTGTGTGCATGTGTGTTTGCATGTGTGGGCGGAGAGGGGGTAAAAAACGTCACCTTGGGCTGGTAGTGTACTGTGGGAGGTTACTGTCAACAAGCACAGGCTGGGCAGCCGGGCAACAGACACATGACTTGATTTGGTCATCATCTCAGAGACAGAAAGAACATGACTAATGTGCTGATGAATGTGAAAGTCCTCTTGTTTCCAGAGAACATACCCTCCTCCTACACACTCCCAGTGCATGAACACATTCAAGCATTTACAGCTGCTTCACAAACAAAATGAATTACATTGAAAGACATCTCAGTGTTTATAAAAGGGAATAATAAAAGAGCACCATACAACCACATACACCTGAGGTAAACAGATTACCCTGTAGAGAATGTTTATTTTCATCCTTTCTCACACAACACACACATATGCTAAAGCAAAAGCTTTCTTACAAGCATCTGGGCAACAGACAGGCCTATTAGCCCGTGCGGCCTCGCAGTGCCAAAAAAACAACTGCAACATATGCCTGTGTAATAATTGCATTAATGCTGAACATGTCTCTCTAGGGGGTGGCTGTGTTTGAGGACTTAAGGGAAATTAGGGCTTGTTCTTGAAAGCATGAAATGAGAATAAAGCAAATGCCAGAGTGAAAGTGGTTAGAATGATGATCAGTAACTACAGGGTAATGGATGAATAGTTTATTTCCAAAATACAGGGGCATTACCTGCAGTTCATTTCTAAGTATCTTTATAAAAGTCATACATATTTAAAACCTCCCATCATTTAGAGCAAGAGCCCAGGCAGACCAATCACTTCAGTTTTACAGCTTTCCAAGGGTGGCGATCATTTTATTTTTTTGCTTACACATGATTTGCATCAAGCTACACAGCCTATGAATCCGCTGGTGGACTATCTTCTAAATCCCCAATATGTTTCAGAAATGCAATGGTACATTTGGTGTTTGACCAAGCAGAGAAATATACATCTCAATCTTCTGCTCGGTCTAGTCCACTGGCATCCCATGGCCTCCAAAATCAAATTAGTCACAATTGCCAACTGAATCATAGGGGCTTACACCTCCTCTTAATTGCTGCATTTCTTAAAAAAATATATAAATTATCCTCTCAAAACCCACGGGTCGCCAGCAACCCATTTTAATGTGTTTACAACTAATAATACAGAATGCATGAAAACTACACCAGTAAAATGTTTACCAATATAGACATGTTTGACATCGATGGAAAGCTTAGATTCCTAACAATTCAACTACCCAGTTCATTTCATGGACATAGCAAGCACCAAAGCACAATTAACACAGATATAGCAGCATGTCAAAATTTCAAAAATGACAAAGCAGCCACAACAACACACTTTGAAGGTATCCAGTTGCCGTTTTATAAATCCAATCTTCAATTGTTCACACTCCAATCGTCCATAAGGCTGATTTTGTTTTATTACAATGCTTAAGGCTGAAAAGAAAAACATTAAAATAGAGCTCAGAAAAGGTACTGGGGCTTATTTTAGCTTGAAAAGCAGTAGTTTCAGAAATTTCTAGAGATTTATGCTATTGTAGGTGTAAAAATGTTGCATTTTGTATTATATATACTGATTCTGAAAAAAGTGGAAAATACTGCTTAATAAATGTGGCCATCAATATGCTTAAGTGTTATTCTATAGGTCAAATAGTAAATAAAAGCATAAAAAAAGCATTTGGCACAATTTGGAACATTACGAGAGATTTGAAGGCCGTGGTGACACCAAATGTTCAAAGTCCCACAGCTCTGGAACTGTTGTAGCTAGAGATCTGAAATTTTCTGACATTGTGGTTGACATGATGTACAACAAATGTAATACAATGAGGCTATTCTTAATCATGTCTTTATTACTGCTGTTCAAAAAAGAACTATAATTTCTGAGGATAAAAAAAAAGAAAAAAAAACTTTGAGTCATGTTTGAACTGATGCAGCTTGGGCTGTGTTATACTCACCCAATTTTCGTTTATATATTCAGAAACTAGAAGGTGTTTCAAATAAAGTATTGCATATGTAATTTGGGTCCTTTTCCATCTGGGTATGCAAAATAGGCTAGAATTTTCCAAAATGAGGTGGCTGTTTTAAATTGGGCACCATCATACTTAGGAACATGCATAGAGTTTAATCAGATGGACTGCTGTATTTTGGAAGAATGGCACTGAATACATTTTTAAAACAAAAAACAGGTTAAAGACTAATATCGTTAGAGAAACAACTCAATTAGAATACTAACATGTTAAAATTCAACATTTTTTTATTCTTCTACATTTATTTTATTTATATGTCTAGCCATGTTCTCCTCTTTTAACTATTGTAAAAATGTATAGCCAATAACTGGCTATCTAATTGCAAAGAAACTTGAGTGCTCTCTATTTTATGTTTGTTTAGTATGCAACAACAGTAGTGAATAGGTTTGTGCAGTTAAATACTTTCAGCTAATCATCATCTGTCAAAAGTGTCACCCAGATGACCAAAGTCATTCAGACTTTCAACATGTCAGTAACTAAATCAACTATTACACTTTACAGATTCAAACGATTATCTAACCAAAATGAATCAATTAAATGTTTTTAATCCGTCAAACAAATATTGCTTTAAAAAAAAAAAATGCTTTCAACCTTACATTTTACAAGGGCCAATGTCCAGCCATTTAAACTTTCGTCTCTAGATCAGCACACCTCTCACAACATGTAGACAATTTCTAATTACTGCGTTGTTTAACTCTGGTACAACAAGGTGGAGGCACATCTTTAAATTGAAGAACACCTACAATTCAGGGCTGGGGTTTCACAGCAAGTTAATCAGTAAAGAGACTAACCAACAACCAAGTAGTAAGCTCCAGGATTAATTGTGGACTAATACAGCGTTCAGAACACTGTGGCAGTACTTGACTTTATTGCGCATTAACTGAACGTGTACACCCTTTTTTACTCGGTAAAGATATCACACATCACGGGATAAGTAGTTCTTACACTACAGTACTTTGCTTTATTTATATTAATAATCCATTTGTTCAGTTATCAGTCAGTCACACAACCCATCCAAACAAGTTGTAAGTCAGTTAATGAAAACCCAATGAGTCCACTAGCAAGTCATTAAGTCATTTTTATCAGTAACCTAAACCGATCATTTCATTTATCAAATTAAACAAATTTATACATTATGATTTTATGGTTTGTTTTCGGTCATATAAGCTGGCATATAGCAATTAATTTTCCCTTCTCAGCCAATTAACAAACAAATTAGTTAGTGAATGAAACATCTTGGTTTGGATATATATACTTCTTGAAGATTTTACAGCAATCTTCTATTTGTTCAAATCTTGAGCAACAGATCCCCCAGGCCCCCAATCTAAAATCCGAGGCAGTGGATTTACTGTTTCTACTTCAATAACTTGATGAAATAACACTTTCCAAACTGGATATTTTTAAGACTTTTTTCCACTATCTTGGGAAATAAAATTTAATGTTAGGACATTACTGAACATACACACGAGTGTCTCATTTTGTAATACAAGCTCCCTTGTGAAACATTTCTTTTAAACTTGACTGACGTGCCCTTTTATTCCCTGTAATATGGCAGCCTATCAGAATGTATCAAGGGGACTCAAGTCAAATGCAGTGTGACATCTGAACTCCAGTGACTATACTTCTAAAAGCCATGGTTGCATTGTGCTTTGACATTAAATTTATCAGCTGCTAATGCATCAACTAATGTAATTCCTTTTACCTTAGTAGAGCTCCAGATTGCTTCAGAGGTACAAGTCATATTATGCTTGTATTTATATGACTTATACATATTTCTATCTAATAATAATAAGTGTGAGCCAAAATTGAGTGTAAGCTGATACAAAAAAATCCTTCCTGACTCTGCCCTGATGAGCTGGTCTTGACTATACAAAATTATTGCAGTATGAGTCAACCCACTCAGAGGGCAATTTAACGTCCTGTCGTTATGATAAACCATTTAGCGTTGTGAGGCAAGACAAGAGCAGGTAGGGCAGGCAAGACTAGCCCCCACCAAAAGATTCCATTTAGTGGCTACATCATCTTGTGAAGATACAAATTGTTTTTGTGCCCCGCAGCTAAATATAATGAAGATTCAACGCATGCCAGGGAATGCGACGATGTGTGTCCATGAAATGCACAACTCACAGACAAGGTAAAACATGTGCACAGCAGATGCTGGGCGTGCACGTACAAATGTAAGCACTCACATACCTTCTATGCCTGCTGCTGAACACATGTGCACATATTTCTGTCTGCCTAGTGGACATTCATTAGGAATGCAGTATGTAGGGATAATGTGGTTTATGCAATCAAGGAGCTAGCACACTGGTTCTGCTACTGAATTAAAGATAAGTCCAAACACCTTGAGACCAGATTATAGGCCCATGTGTGGATTTGCCCCCAAAAGAAGCTAAATGTATGCACAGTGTGTGTAACTCTATCAAATGTGTTGCTTCATTTGTATCCTTGCACAGTATTAGATTACATTCATGTCCATTTCTAAGGCAGAAAAGGTACTTTAGCTGCCATTTGTAATATAGAGAGATTCCCAGGTGAAATAAACTGCTTCAAAAAAAAAGCTTAATATTTTATTCTAGGGTATTTTGGTAATGAATACAATACTTCAAAATCTCTACAAACTTTAATAACATCAATAAATATCTGTTTAAAAAACTAATTTCCAAATGGTATATTTTGTTTTGCTTTCCAAATAAAGCTTAATTTTGTGTTCGGCAGACTTTCTGAGTTTCATTAAAGTGTTTTATCATTGTCTAGTGCTGACTTAGACTACTGGTCCATCGCAATATGATAAACATACTTTAAAGAGTAAATAAAAATGAGAAAATAAGGCCTTTATACTATATTTGTGAAAATACTGTAAAAAGAGTTATCACTGTGGGTTCTAGACAGGGGTTTCAAAAGTATTAATGTTTATTACTCAAGGAGAAGTTTAAATTCTATTGCATATCAACATTTTTGTAGAAGTAAATGTGTAAAAATAAAATTTTTAAAACTACTTAATAATATAAAAGTTAAAGTCATGCAGGAAAAAAATGTTAAAGAGTGACCCTTAACTTCACTACTCTATTTTTTTTTTCTCATAAATTCTGGACGAAAACTTTCTTATAAATAATTTTCTGAGTTTTATATATAATGGCAACAGTATCAAATTTAACTTTGCATCATCTTAAAAAACACTATTTATTTTGGTATGTGGCAAACAACAAGTTACTGTAGTACTGAATCCAACCACAAAGATGTCTGGATGAAACAAATTATTTTGAAGGTTTTCATTTTGTTTTAATACCAGCAGGCCAATGAAAATTTGATTAAATTAAACAGAACTGATAAGTCTTTCTTTTTAAATGCAAGGAGTAGAAAGTAGATATAAATCCCAAAAACTGTAAGCAATAAAAGTAAGAAATTATTATTCCAGTAAAGTAGAGAGAGCCAAAATTTCTACTTAAAGGTATAGTAGAAGATGTTCTATTTCTTGGTTGACCATCTTTCTGTTCCATTTATGAGTGCTCCTCTTAATTGTCAGTCATTCTGGGGATATGTTTACGTAAGGCTGTTCCCATTTTCACTTACTGATGGTGAGTCTGACATAGTAAAAAATTGCAAATCATCTTCTTTTGGAAAAAAAAGCTTGTATAAGTGATGCAAAAAGCAACTTTTAAACAGTGTTTAAAAGTTAAACAGTATAAACTATGAAAAAAAGTGTAAACTCTTTATATTAAATATTATTAAATATAATGAATGACATGCAGGCTCAGACGTTGCCCAGCCAAACAAGGTCTGTGTCAGGTGTTGGAGAAGTTGAGTACCTTGATGTCAAATGGGCTACTGGAACAACATGAAGGAAATGGATGAGATGCTAGAACAGGGCTCTCTTGGGGATGTGGGAGAAATGGCAGAGGTACCCAAAGTCTACAATCACAGCTAAACAACTAGTAACTCAATGTTCAAACATCCGTAAATGACAACTGCTTTCACAACTTGAAATTGACAAGGTACAAAACCACTGTTCTAGCAAGGAGGAACTAGAACCCCAGGTCAGAGGGAAGTAAACACCAGCCATCCCACCAGAGATTATTTACTCTTCAATAAAAGTACCCACACTGGACAAGGCAGCAACTGACCTGAAAAATAAGATCATGGCAAAGATGTCCACCAGGCAACCCCAAAACCAGTTACAGAGATTAAGTGAAGTACCATCAAAAAGACTACTAACAAACGTGAATGCAGCTCTGCAAGCATCAAGCATCACTGACACTAATGAGCTGATATACTGCACAGCAGCAGTGATCCTAGAGATGCTTGGCAGTAAGAACAACCTTGTGATTCACCATGGAAAAGAAGGCTGGGAGATAATAGGGAGATAAGACAAGGAAAGAAGTGAGTCAATTGTCTGAGGCTCGAAGAGTTGCAATGAAAAAGCAAGTATCCAAGAGGTATAGCCAGATGCCCATACCTGGAGCACTGGAAACTGCCAAACAAAGGCTTCAGGCCTTGGCCAGCCACCTAAAGAGATAGACAATGAGAGACAATAAAGCCAGACACGTAAACAAGCTGTTTGCAACTCAACCAGCAGAAGTGTATGCTCAATGGCAGGGGAACAATAGTAGAAAAACCCCACCAAGGCTGGAAACTGAACAGTACTGGAAAGGCATATGGGAAAAGGAGGCAGCACACAACAAGGAGGCACTGTGGCTGGTAGCTGTGAGAGAGGACCACAGCAACCTCCCTGAACAGAATCCAGTCAACATAACAGTGGCCTGGATGGCCCTAAAATTTCTTGAAACTTCTTGAAGACAGTGGTAGTGATTTTTTGGTAGATCAAATGTAGATTCCCTGACCAATCTTGTCTCTTTGGCCCAGTATGTCAAGCTGGTTGTTACAAGTTTACAGGGCAAGATGGATGCTGGTCTTAGGCTGGAAGCACACAAACTTTTTGTAAAATGTAGCTTTTTCCACGGAAGGGAGCTAGCCAAAGTAAAATCTATTCTTTCCAGACAGGATTTTGATACAGTGATCCGTGCATTTGTGTCCATATGGCTCGATTACAGTAATGAACTTTATATAGGAGACGATGATATATATATTTCCCAGCTTTAGAGGGTACAAAATGCTGCTGCACATCTATTAACAGGTGCATGGAAATTTGACCACATTTTCCCTATTTTAGCTGACTTACACTGGTTGCCAGTGCATTTAAGGATTTATTTTAAAATATTTTTGTTTTTAAAGCTCTTAATAACATTGCCCCTCCCTATCTGTTTGAGCTGTTATATTCTTGCACGCCCTCCCATTCCCTCAGTTCAGCTGATTACTTGCTTCTGAAGGTGCCAAGGACAAAGTGCAAGCTCAGAGGGCTTTTCTGTGGCAGCTCCCAAGCAATGGAATGATCTTCCTTCCAGCAAAAGACAGGCCTATTCACTTGCTGTTTTTCTTAAGATACATCTTATTATTTTTGGCTTTTGGGCACAATCTGAGAGGTTTCACTTTGTTTTGTATAATTTTTGTATAATAATATGTATTTTATATTCAATCTTTTCTATTTTATAAGTGCATTCTAGTTTATGATTGCACACAGCACTTTGGCCCTGTCACTGTATAAAGTGCTTCATAAATAAAGTAGGTATGGTATGGTATGGCCAAAAAAACAGTTCAAAACAATAAACATTCGGCTTTTACTGGCAGTAGGAACAGCTCATTGACCAACCTTGACCAGCGTCAATCGACTCAGCAAGCGACCCAGGTTAAAACTGCCTTCAACTCTGCTCTGCTCCTGTCTACATTTAGTGGGAACATCAAACTCAGGTTACCTCTGTAACTTAGGCAAGACCGTTGAACGCAATGAACATGCATCACAACATTGCATCATTTGAGTCTAATATAAAAGCCAAAACTGTGCTTGCATTTGATAAACATGGCGCAGCACTGGTATGACGGATACGGGTGGACAAAACAATAAAGAATTGTTACTACTCCATGGCTTCCTTTCATGTTGCTCTCCATTGTTTACTTTCCTGATTTGTGTTGCACTGGGGATATCATTAATGGCAACCCAGCATGATGGTGTCACGAGATGTGATGCAGTGGTGTGGGGGTAGAGACTTCTTAGTTTGGCAGCAGGTGGTCAGACCCTTTTTTTTTGCCAATTGGAAGGGAGCAAAATGCCTATTGTTAGCGAGGTGAATCTAGCTTAAAATAAAACACTTTGAGCTGCTAATTTCAGTGGGAAAGAGGCTTTGTTAACTAGGGAATAATGAGGGAAAAAAATTAAAAATAAAAATAAAAATGGCAGCCATGGTGAAGAAATTAAGAGACAGAGGAAAGCCATTGTCGTTGACATAGCAATACCAAGTGACTGCAACATCAGGAAAAAATAACATGAAAAACTAAAGAAATATCAGTTCTCAATTTACTGGTCTAAGTTACCAGGCTCAACTATAGTTTTAAGATATTGATCATACATGACCAGGCACTAGTAGATAGCATGACAAGCTTCAGCATCCACAGGAGACTCAGAGTGAGCTGCTTTACTGTTCTTTCACCCTGAAATGGTTTGGCTGAGATGGTTTGGGGATCTGTTAAAGGAAATTAATATTAGACTCTATGATAGACCTAGTACTTGATGCAGGGATTATGTACCTCTACTAGACTCTGGCCATTAGGTTTTTCAGACTTAGCTTGAGAGGGTTATGCCCAAGTTTTCCCCAGCCACCAGATCTCAGAACAAGGTAAGACAGTGAATGGTATATTACAGCATTGTTTGAGTTGCATTTGGGTCAGACCTTGAGCAATGGCGTGCATGTGCAGTATGGCAAGCATAAGCTGTAGCCCTCATGCCATGGATTTTTTCCAACTGGCTTTAAACCTGTCCTACAAACAGTAGGTGATGTAGTGTTGAAAAATGCTCCTGCTTCATTGATTCTTGGCTTGTTTGTGTTCTTTAATTTATATTACTTCTATTTCAGGGAAATACCACAATTAGATGTGCCTCTGTTAAAGAATTAAAAGGTTATCAGTCTTTAATTCCCTAAACTGGGGCAGGCTGCATTATGTAAACTGCTGAATTATATATCATATTGGCCTAACTTGACCAGAGGGAGAGTGGTAAAAGAAACAGACACAAACAAACAGTGAAATAGTTCCTGTCTATCTCCGGATACATTCATAAATTCTTTATCTATTGACATGTTCTTAATCCATATTGAGGAAACCGTGTGTGCAATATATGTCTTTTTTGTAGTCTTGGTAGCTACACTCAGATATACACTTTATCTCAGTGAGGCATGCTTGGGCTGACAGATGGGAACACCAGATGATGAGTGCCACCAGTTTTGTGTCTCACGGTGGGAGCCATCGCTGACACCATTTAGGCTGAGAGAACAGTCAGACTTACATTAGCAGTTTTGCTGTATTTGTGTGTATAAATTCATGCTTGTATACATGTTTATAAATTTTGTAAAGTGAGCAATATGTCAGAAGGCACAGTTTATGCTGGTTATACTTGCACATATAGCTCCAGAAGGTTATAGGCTGTTGTTGAATGAGTGTTGTTTAAAAGTTAACATTGGACTTTCTGGATGAGCATATACAGATAGTTCATAGTCAACTATGCAAATGAACAAGTGGGCTTGACATTTTCTACTTTCACAAGCTGCTTTCATCTTGGCAATAGAGAACAATGACCTATTAGCAACCCCTTTCAAGCATATTCTGGACTCCCTGGGTCTGCTCAGTCTGGGCCCTTTGATTATTCATTTTCTGCAGCCACCATTCCCAACCACCCCTTTTCTTTTGCTTTCTCTTTTTTTCACCCTCTCACTCCCAGTGGAGCCTTTGTCTGAGCAGCATGGCAAAATAAACTTAACAAAACTAATCTATAGGAGTAGAATGAGAAACAACTGCCTTCCCCTTCTTCTCTGCCTCCTCCCAGGATACCACTGACATTTTCACTGAAAAAGTGTGTCATATTGGAGAAAGAGGAGCAAAATGAAAAAAAGAGAGTGTGCAAGAGACGACTCAATTCTGTAAAAAAATTATTCAGCTGGGAGCATCCCCCCCCACTAGAATCTGGAAGCTCTCAACGAATTCTCTCTGGCAAATAGTAACCTCTTACCCCCTGTTAATCCCATTGTTCACCTTTGGGAATATCAAGTCAATATAACAATGAAAAGTATTACGAGTGATTTCAGGCCCTCCATAACGTGGTAAATTCTGTTGACCACTAATGGACTTTTTGTTAGATATACAGAGGGCACACTATTGTTATTTCACTGAAGGTCAAACAACTTTACATTTACCTTTTTTTTCATATTAAGCAGTTTTAAACCTTCACATTCAACATTTGAAGTACTTTTAATTTACAAAATTTGCCATCATTAACTGCTTTTCTTTAACTGCTTTATTAGCTGAAGAACTTTAGCTATGGTACTATGCTGTAAAAAGTATTTTTTTTTTCAGTTTCTGGGAAAATCCTAGTGGGCATTCTCAGTTTGTCACAACTCATTTGAAGATCCAATATTTAAGTGCACTTAGATGAAATGTGATAGAATAGCTGGCATTGCCAGAACATTAGTTGCAGTGTTTTGTTGCGTTAGTTGATCAAATGCAGCCCATAGTTTCAGATTTTAACCTGTAAAAAATTCAACTAAGTGGTATTGGGAGAACCTTATAATTTTATACCTTAGACTTAGTGGAAGAAGATTCAAAAATCATAAAGTTTTCCTGAAATAAATATAATATTGTAAAAGATTTCTTTACGCAATTTAGTAAAAAAGTGAAGCCTTATATGTGTTATGATTAAACACCAATTTCTATGGTTCTAGAAGACAAATAACTAGTACCAGAAATGTCTTTTCTCAGTATTTTACGATGTTTCACAAGAGAAGTAAAACATTAATTTCAGTTTTAAATTTGTATGGCCTAAAACAGTGACCCCCAACCTCAGGGCTCCGGCCCAGTACTGGACCATGTGTTATTTGGTACTGGGGCGGGACAAAAATAGTAATTATGTAACTTCCATTATTTCCGTCTGATTCACCCACCGAGTCTGAATGGCACTTTTGAAAAACTTACTGGATTCTCTCCATTAAATCCGTCTCTGACTCATTCTTGATGTATGTAAGTCACAACATTGTTGGTCACGTGATACCTTACCCTTTTAAACCGCAGGGTCTTGTTGCAGCAAAACAAGCTCAAGGCACCAACTGATTCACTGCTATTGTGAGCAGTTAGTATGCTGATTTTAGGCACTGATTTTAGGCTGATTTTTTTTTGTAATGTCTTAGTTTTAAAGCATGTTTAATGTTACAATAGTGACAAGAGAGTAGTACAGCTACAGATTGAGTTGTCAAAATATAGTTTGATATTAAATCAGTCCATGGGAAAAGGTTGGTGGACACTGGCCTAAACAATCATTACAGTTGTCAAAGAGGCAATCAATCAGACACCTTTAACAAAACGGTGAGGTACATTAGTTCAACACTAAGGAAGCTGGATCTTTCAAGTGTTATATCATCAATATCAAATGAAGTTTGAAATTAAGGAAATATTATTGCAGAAAAAATATACAAAACTATCGGTAACTGCTTTGAGAGAAATATGAGACCTTAAAATATTTGAGGAGCTTCACTTTTGCTTTGTAAAATGCACCGAATATGATGGGCTTGCAAGCACAATTGGAATAAACCCGAAGGGTACCATTAAAGAATTCAGGGCTTCCTTAACACCTCAGCAATGCTTGCAGGTTGATCACATCTATGTGATGTCACCATGATACAGTAATTCATTAAGGTTAATT
This sequence comes from Cyprinodon variegatus, assembly GCF_000732505.1. Classification (NCBI taxonomy): domain Eukaryota; kingdom Metazoa; phylum Chordata; class Actinopteri; order Cyprinodontiformes; family Cyprinodontidae; genus Cyprinodon; species Cyprinodon variegatus. The sequence continues at coordinate 500,032 of NW_015150742.1, forward strand.
AAGATTATTACACTTTTTACTGAAATATCAATAACTCCTGTCAGCAGTACCTTTCTGACAGGAAGTAGTTTGAAGGGTTTCAAAACTGAGGTATCTTGCCCTTATCTAATGAAATCAATAAAAAATCTACAAATTGATTCCCGGCCCCCGGTCTTACTGCATGGAGTTTGCATGTTCTCCCTCAGCATGCATGGGTTCTCTTTGGGTACTCCGGCTTCCTCCCACACCCCAAAAACATAACTGTTAGGATAATTGGCTTCTATAAATTCTCCTTTGGTGTGATGGACTGCTGACCTGTCCAGGGTATACCCCTATCTCCAGGAGATAGGCACCAGCACCCCTTGTAACCCTGCTTCCAATGAGCGTGACAGAAAATGGATATATGGACTTTTCTAAGGCTTTGGGACTCGAGTAAACCATAGAGAGGGAACTGTGATGGCCAATAAATCTTCAGTCCTTTAGGAGGATGTTGACAACTGACCCAGTCTAAACTCATAGCCAGATGGGCGTGTGAGAATACAATATAATACACACATATATATATCAATACAATTACATGAATTTNCCCTATTTTAGCTGACTTACACTGGTTGCCAGTGCATTTAAGGATTTATTTTAAAATATTTTTGTTTTTAAAGCTCTTAATAACATTGCCCCTCCCTATCTGTTTGAGCTGTTATATTCTTGCACGCCCTCCCATTCCCTCAGTTCAGCTGATTACTTGCTTCTGAAGGTGCCAAGGACAAAGTGCAAGCTCAGAGGGCTTTTCTGTGGCAGCTCCCAAGCAATGGAATGATCTTCCTTCCAGCAAAAGACAGGCCTATTCACTTGCTGTTTTTCTTAAGATACATCTTATTATTTTTGGCTTTTGGGCACAATCTGAGAGGTTTCACTTTGTTTTGTATAATTTTTGTATAATAATATGTATTTTATATTCAATCTTTTGTATTTTATAATTGCATTCTATTTTATGATTGTACACAGCACTTTGGCCCTGTCACTGTATAAAGTGCTTCATAAATAAAGTAGGTATGGTATGGTATGGCCAAAAAAACAGTTCAAAACAATGAACATTCGGCTTTTACTGGTAGTAGGAACAGCTCATTGACCAACCTTGACCAGCGTCAATCGACTCAGCAAGCGACCCAGGTTAAAACTGCCTTCAACTCTGCTCTGCTCCTGTCTACATTTAGTGGGAACATCAAACTCAGGTTACCTCTGTAACTTAGGCAAGACCGTTGAACGCAATGAACATGCATCACAACATTGCATCATTTGAGTCTAATATAAAAGCCAAAACTGTGCTTGCATTTGATAAACATGGCGCAGCACTGGTATGACGGATACGGGTGGACAAAACAATAAAGAATTGTTACTACTCCATGGCTTCCTTTCATGTTGCTCTCCATTGTTTACTTTCCTGATTTGTGTTGCACTGGGGATATCATTAATGGCAACCCAGCATGATGGTGTCACGAGATGTGATGCAGTGGTGTGGGGGTAGAGACTTCTTAGTTTGGCAGCAGGTGGTCAGACCCTTTTTTTTTGCCAATTGGAAGGGAGCAAAATGCCTATTGTTAGCGAGGTGAATCTAGCTTAAAATAAAACACTTTGAGCTGCTAATTTCAGTGGGAAAGAGGCTTTGTTAACTAGGGAATAATGAGGGAAAAAAATTAAAAATAAAAATAAAAATGGCAGCCATGGTGAAGAAATTAAGAGACAGAGGAAAGCCATTGTCGTTGACATAGCAATACCAAGTGACTGCAACATCAGGAAAAAATAACATGAAAAACTAAAGAAATATCAGTTCTCAATTTACTGGTCTAAGTTACCAGGCTCAACTATAGTTTTAAGATATTGATCATACATGACCAGGCACTAGTAGATAGCATGACAAGCTTCAGCATCCACAGGAGACTCAGAGTGAGCTGCTTTACTGTTCTTTCACCCTGAAATGGTTTGGCTGAGATGGTTTGGGGATCTGTTAAAGGAAATTAATATTAGACTCTATGATAGACCTAGTACTTGATGCAGGGATTATGTACCTCTACTAGACTCTGGCCATTAGGTTTTTCAGACTTAGCTTGAGAGGGTTATGCCCAAGTTTTCCCCAGCCACCAGATCTCAGAACAAGGTAAGACAGTGAATGGTATATTACAGCATTGTTTGAGTTGCATTTGGGTCAGACCTTGAGCAATGGCGTGCATGTGCAGTATGGCAAGCATAAGCTGTAGCCCTCATGCCATGGATTTTTTCCAACTGGCTTTAAACCTGTCCTACAAACAGTAGGTGATGTAGTGTTGAAAAATGCTCCTGCTTCATTGATTCTTGGCTTGTTTGTGTTCTTTAATTTATATTACTTCTATTTCAGGGAAATACCACAATTAGATGTGCCTCTGTTAAAGAATTAAAAGGTTATCAGTCTTTAATTCCCTAAACTGGGGCAGGCTGCATTATGTAAACTGCTGAATTATATATCATATTGGCCTAACTTGACCAGAGGGAGAGTGGTAAAAGAAACAGACACAAACAAACAGTGAAATAGTTCCTGTCTATCTCCGGATACATTCATAAATTCTTTATCTATTGACATGTTCTTAATCCATATTGAGGAAACCGTGTGTGCAATATATGTCTTTTTTGTAGTCTTGGTAGCTACACTCAGATATACACTTTATCTCAGTGAGGCATGCTTGGGCTGACAGATGGGAACACCAGATGATGAGTGCCACCAGTTTTGTGTCTCACGGTGGGAGCCATCGCTGACACCATTTAGGCTGAGAGAACAGTCAGACTTACATTAGCAGTTTTGCTGTATTTGTGTGTATAAATTCATGCTTGTATACATGTTTATAAATTTTGTAAAGTGAGCAATATGTCAGAAGGCACAGTTTATGCTGGTTATACTTGCACATATAGCTCCAGAAGGTTATAGGCTGTTGTTGAATGAGTGTTGTTTAAAAGTTAACATTGGACTTTCTGGATGAGCATATACAGATAGTTCATAGTCAACTATGCAAATGAACAAGTGGGCTTGACATTTTCTACTTTCACAAGCTGCTTTCATCTTGGCAATAGAGAACAATGACCTATTAGCAACCCCTTTCAAGCATATTCTGGACTCCCTGGGTCTGCTCAGTCTGGGCCCTTTGATTATTCATTTTCTGCAGCCACCATTCCCAACCACCCCTTTTCTTTTGCTTTCTCTTTTTTTCACCCTCTCACTCCCAGTGGAGCCTTTGTCTGAGCAGCATGGCAAAATAAACTTAACAAAACTAATCTATAGGAGTAGAATGAGAAACAACTGCCTTCCCCTTCTTCTCTGCCTCCTCCCAGGATACCACTGACATTTTCACTGAAAAAGTGTGTCATATTGGAGAAAGAGGAGCAAAATGAAAAAAAGAGAGTGTGCAAGAGACGACTCAATTCTGTAAAAAAATTATTCAGCTGGGAGCATCCCCCCCCACTAGAATCTGGAAGCTCTCAACGAATTCTCTCTGGCAAATAGTAACCTCTTACCCCCTGTTAATCCCATTGTTCACCTTTGGGAATATCAAGTCAATATAACAATGAAAAGTATTACGAGTGATTTCAGGCCCTCCATAACGTGGTAAATTCTGTTGACCACTAATGGACTTTTTGTTAGATATACAGAGGGCACACTATTGTTATTTCACTGAAGGTCAAACAACTTTACATTTACCTTTTTTTTCATATTAAGCAGTTTTAAACCTTCACATTCAACATTTGAAGTACTTTTAATTTACAAAATTTGCCATCATTAACTGCTTTTCTTTAACTGCTTTATTAGCTGAAGAACTTTAGCTATGGTACTATGCTGTAAAAAGTATTTTTTTTTTCAGTTTCTGGGAAAATCCTAGTGGGCATTCTCAGTTTGTCACAACTCATTTGAAGATCCAATATTTAAGTGCACTTAGATGAAATGTGATAGAATAGCTGGCATTGCCAGAACATTAGTTGCAGTGTTTTGTTGCGTTAGTTGATCAAATGCAGCCCATAGTTTCAGATTTTAACCTGTAAAAAATTCAACTAAGTGGTATTGGGAGAACCTTATAATTTTATACCTTAGACTTAGTGGAAGAAGATTCAAAAATCATAAAGTTTTCCTGAAATAAATATAATATTGTAAAAGATTTCTTTAAGCAATTTAGTAAAAAAGTGAAGCCTTATATGTGTTATGATTAAACACCAATTTCTATGGTTCTAGAAGACAATTAACTAGTACCAGAAATGTCTTTTGTCAGTATTTTACGATGTTTCACAAGAGAAGTAAAACATTAATTTCAGTTTTAAATTTGTATGGCCTAAAACAGTGACCCCCAACCTCAGGGCTCCGGCCCAGTACTGGACCATGTGTTATTTGGTACTGGGGCGGGACAAAAATAGTAATTATGTAACTTCCATTATTTCCGTCTGATTCACCCACCGAGTCTGAATGGCACTTTTGAAAAACTTACTGGATTCTCTCCATTAAATCCGTCTCTGACTCATTCTTGATGTATGTAAGTCACAACATTGTTGGTCACGTGATACCTTACCCTTTTAAACCGCAGGGTCTTGTTGCAGCAAAACAAGCTCAAGGCACCAACTGATTCACTGCTATTGTGAGCAGTTAGTATGCTGATTTTAGGCACTGATTTTAGGCTGATTTTTTTTTGTAATGTCTTAGTTTTAAAGCATGTTTAATGTTACAATAGTGACAAGAGAGTAGTACAGCTACAGATTGAGTTGTCAAAATATAGTTTGATATTAAATCAGTCCATGGGAAAAGGTTGGTGGACACTGGCCTAAACAATCATTACAGTTGTCAAAGAGGCAATCAATCAGACACCTTTAACAAAACGGTGAGGTACATTAGTTCAACACTAAGGAAGCTGGATCTTTCAAGTGTTATATCATCAATATCAAATGAAGTTTGAAATTAAGGAAATATTATTGCAGAAAAAATATACAAAACTATCGGTAACTGCTTTGAGAGAAATATGAGACCTTAAAATATTTGAGGAGCTTCACTTTTGCTTTGTAAAATGCACCGAATATGATGGGCTTGCAAGCACAATTGGAATAAACCCGAAGGGTACCATTAAAGAATTCAGGGCTTCCTTAACACCTCAGCAATGCTTGCAGGTTGATCACATCTATGTGATGTCACCATGATACAGTAATTCATTAAGGTTAATTAAGATTATTACACTTTTTACTGAAATATCAATAACTCCTGTCAGCAGTACCTTTCTGACAGGAAGTAGTTTGAAGGGTTTCAAAACTGAGGTATCTTGCCCTTATCTAATGAAATCAATAAAAAATCTACAAATCGATTCCCAGCCCCCGGTCTTACTGCATGGAGTTTGCATGTTCTCCCTCAGGATGCATGGGTTCTCTTTGGGTACTCCGGCTTCCTCCCACACTCCAAAAACATAACTGTTAGGATAATTGGCTTCTATAAATTCTCCTTTGGTGTGATGGACTGCTGACCTGTCCAGGGTATACCCCTATCTCCAGGAGATAGGCACCAGCACCCCTTGTAACCCTGCTTTCAATGAGCGTGACAGAAAATGGATATATGGACTTTTCTAAGGCTTTGGGACTCGAGTAAACCATAGAGAGGGAACTGTGATGGCCAATAAATCTTCAGTCCTTTAGGAGGATGTTGACAACTGACCCAGTCTAAACTCATAGCCAGATGGGCGTGTGAGAATACAATATAATACACACATATATATATCAATACAATTACATGAATTTAGATGATTGGATCAATTTCTGGCATTTGCTCTATCATTAAGATTCTACACAGAATATATTCCTGAGACATGGTTGAAACACATATTGTGCTCCAACCCTAACTCTTTTAATGCCTTTTGTTTTGACTACATTTGAGATGTAAAATAGATCAAAGTTTTATCAGCCTCTTCTTTTGTCAGGACCGTGGATCCTCTGACCCAATAATGAAAGCGTACAGATCTGGGCAATTTTCAAACAACCCTTTATTAAAAATAATACAGCATGCGACTGCTCGTCAGTTGGGGCGCATAAACTGGATCCTTTTTTAGGGAAAGCAACCAGGTCAGTGACCTAAATAACGGGCTAAATATGACTAAGAGCAAAAGTCAGTAACCTGGTTTAAAGTTCAGTTTGATCCCAGAGGAAGGATATGAATCCGAGAACGCTAGAGTTACTCTCACCAAACAGCTTGAATAATCTGGCGCCGTTGGTCGGCAAACAGGCAGCATAAGTAGCAGCAGAACACTGGTGAACAAGATGAGCTTGATGAGCTGCTGGGCCAATTAGACCGGGACAGGAGTAATTTTTAATGCCAACCATCAGCACCAAGACCCTCACATCTTCTCTTACATTGCTTACAGTGTAATGATATCCTAAAGACTAAATAATACTAATCCAAATAATACCTCAGTTTTCTAAAAAGTATTTTGTGGTAAAATTGAAGCTTGCTGGGCTGCCAAGAAAGAATTTTGGTTTCTTGTATTGCTTCTTTCTGAACGCTTCCTTCAAATGGCCTCAGTGGTGCATCTCGGAAACTGTTGTGACTTATACCCAAGTGGAAGCCATCTGTCTATGGACTGTATCAGACTTTGAATGTCAGTTCCAAGCTGTGCCAGATCCCATCCATCAAGAGAAAAGCAATCTGACAACAGGGCCGAGTCAAGCCACTGTAGGTTTCTCTAGCTGCTGCTGTCTGCAACAGTCCTGTTTGATGGCCAGAGAATAACTTTCTAAAATGTTAGAAATAGAGCAAACTTCCTATCACAGCTGTGGCATGCCCTTGTAAAATGTAAATGAATTCCTCTCTATTTTAATAGCTGAGTGGAACACAATTCTATACATGCATAATACATACACATATTCAAAACAGTTTAGTAAATTTTTTTCACTTTAAATGCAACCAGCATTGCATTGCTTATGCCAAGGTTTACTGGCTGATTGACAATCAGGATTCAACTAAAGAGCAAATAATATTCCTCTTAAAAGCTTCTTTGTCATTTTACCAGCATTGTAAAAGTCTGTGGTTTTTGACAGATAGTTAGGATTGAAGTATGGCCATTAAATATCCAATCCAATCAAATCCACTTTATTTATATAGCACAGTTTAAATAAACACAAGGTTTCCAAAGTGCTGCACAAAAAGATAAAATAACTAAAATAAATAAAAGTAAATAAAATAAAATAAAAGCGCTGCCATAAATATAACAAGTACATGTTAATGTATCCATGACCTGTCCAGGGTGTACCAGACAGCTGGCACCAGCACCCCTCACGACCCCGGCAGGGATAAGCGTGACAGAAAATGGTTGGATGGATGTATCCATAGATTTTTATATTTCCTTCCTCCTTATACATATAAATGTATATATATATATTTTTTTTATTATTATTTTTTTTTTTTTTCATTTTTTATTTTGCCAAAGTGGGCCAACATTGAGCCACCTATCAACAACCTATTAGCTCTATTTTCGGGAACATCGTTTATTATTAAGGTGGTGGGGGTTCTACTTTAGTCTAAAGATAAATTCTGGAATAGATATAAGTACAAACAAGTGCAATTAGATTTTGGAAAATACATGAAATAAGGAGACAACACAAAGCAATGTAAGAGGCAACAACTCTACAAATTCATGAAAAATCCAAAAACATATCATAGAATAGAATTGAATGGAAAAGAAAATCCCTTTATTGACCCACAATGGGGAAATTGTGGTGTTTACAGCAGGAAAAGGTAATAGTAGAATTGGTCCCACAATGTGCACCTTAGAAAAGTGTATAAAAATAACAGAAAAAAACCTATAAAAAACAAATAGAGTTTTGTACTGTAAGGTGTTTTTTTTTTATATATATAAAAGCTCTGTCTGGAGAATAAAAAAAGAAACCAATCAATAGAAAAAAATACATATATACAGATACATCAGGTTCAATTTCCAATAATACATAGTGAAATGTGCTCAGCTAAGTTAAGTTCCTGTGGTTTAAAAGCTTGTGGAAGAAGAAAGAATAATCTGGAGCCAGAGATAATAATGAGCAGAGTTAATTGGTTGGAATTGAAGGGGTGAGATCTTGGTGATGGTTTGTGGATAGAAATGTCATGGCCGGGGTTTGTTTTCCTGGAGGAAACTGAGCAGTTGGAGTTTTGAACACATTGAGTCAGCAAAGGACGGAAAGGCAGGTGATGGTTGGAGACAACAGATCTGCAGTGGAGCTTGTGTATTTTTTAAACTGATATCTGTTATGAAGACATTTGCTAAAAGGATCCATGGTTATGGTAAACAACAAAGCTTTAACCTATTAAGTAATATTAAGTTTTAAAAGAGGAAGATCTTTAACTTAGATCTTTCAATATCATTAAAGTTCAAGAATTACTACTTATAAAAACAATATCTTTAACAGAGGCTCTCCCTAATTTTCTCTTTTATAAAGCAGATGACAGGAGAGGTTTATTGCTCCTGTACTGGACCTAACACCATGGGCCGGATTTATCAAGATCCAATTTTGCGTGCAGTAATTTGCGCTCACAAAGTGGAATTTTGCGCGAGGGGCTGAACCATGGTTTGCGGGTGATTTAACAAGAGCGATTGCGTAACTGGTGGCAGGNAATAACTAAAATAAATAAAAGTAAATAAAATAAAATAAAAGCGCTGCCATAAATATAACAAGTACATGTTAATGTATCCATGACCTGTCCAGGGTGTACCAGACAGCTGGCACCAGCACCCCTCACGACCCCGGCAGGGATAAGCGTGACAGAAAATGGTTGGATGGATGTATCCATAGATTTTTATATTTCCTTCCTCCTTATACATATAAATGTATATATATATATTTTTTTTATTATTATTTTTTTTTTTTTTCATTTTTTATTTTGCCAAAGTGGGCCAACATTGAGCCACCTATCAACAACCTATTAGCTCTATTTTCGGGAACATCGTTTATTATTAAGGTGGTGGGGGTTCTACTTTAGTCTAAAGATAAATTCTGGAATAGATATAAGTACAAACAAGTGCAATTAGATTTTGGAAAATACATGAAATAAGGAGACAACACAAAGCAATGTAAGAGGCAACAACTCTACAAATTCATGAAAAATCCAAAAACATATCATAGAATAGAATTGAATGGAAAAGAAAATCCCTTTATTGACCCACAATGGGGAAATTGTGGTGTTTACAGCAGGAAAAGGTAATAGTAGAATTGGTCCCACAATGTGCACCTTAGAAAAGTGTATAAAAATAACAGAAAAAAACCTATAAAAAACAAATAGAGTTTTGTACTGTAAGGTGTTTTTTTTTTATATATATAAAAGCTCTGTCTGGAGAATAAAAAAAGAAACCAATCAATAGAAAAAAATACATATATACAGATACATCAGGTTCAATTTCCAATAATACATAGTGAAATGTGCTCAGCTAAGTTAAGTTCCTGTGGTTTAAAAGCTTGTGGAAGAAGAAAGAATAATCTGGAGCCAGAGATAATAATGAGCAGAGTTAATTGGTTGGAATTGAAGGGGTGAGATCTTGGTGATGGTTTGTGGATAGAAATGTCATGGCCGGGGTTTGTTTTCCTGGAGGAAACTGAGCAGTTGGAGTTTTGAACACATTGAGTCAGCAAAGGACGGAAAGGCAGGTGATGGTTGGAGACAACAGATCTGCAGTGGAGCTTGTGTATTTTTTAAACTGATATCTGTTATGAAGACATTTGCTAAAAGGATCCATGGTTATGGTAAACAACAAAGCTTTAACCTATTAAGTAATATTAAGTTTTAAAAGAGGAAGATCTTTAACTTAGATCTTTCAATATCATTAAAGTTCAAGAATTACTACTTATAAAAACAATATCTATAACAGAGGCTCTCCCTAATTTTCTCTTTTATAAAGCAGATAGGAGTGGTTTATTGCTCCTGTACTGGATCTAACACCATGTCACTTATTTCCATGAACATTTGGAAGATGACATCCAGACTGAGTAATTCCTTGCAGTGTTTGTATGAGTTATTTTTTCCTTTCTTTACTTCCATTGACACATGGCTAAGCGGTGTTCTTCTTTGCAGCTTTTAATGTGTTCAATATTCTTCCTTCTCTTTGTTATTTCCAGTTTGGCTTTATGTCTATTTTACTTATGTCTAAGCATTCATCCCATGAAATGGAAACAAAGCCAGGGGAGATGTTTGCACAGGGTAAAAAAAAGATCAAGATTAAGTTTAAATTGCTGACTAAACATGACTGTAAAATAACATAATATCAACACATCATACAGCCTTTTAATTATAGGAATAAACTGCAAGCATAAAAAATCCCATAAGCTTCTATAGGCAACAAGTCCTCTTTTTTTCTGACATAACAGTCCCCAACACCTTACAGTCCATTGGAGTTCAAGAGCTGTGACTTTTCTGAACTTCACCCTTTTGCCTAACAGGCCTGTGCTCTTGTGTGTGAAAGACAAGGTGTCACTGTGAGTGACAAAAAACCTCCAGTCTTGTCCATTCCCACCTCAGAAGTCTTAACAGAGACAGCCAGGGTTGGAAAATTTAAACTCATACATGGGACTGATAAGAAAGATATTTTCCCAGTAATACATGTATTTTTTTAATTTACTGTTTTCTACACCATATGATGTTAAGAAAAAGGGGAATAAATGCCATGATATATAGCAGTAATGGTACATGATGATGTACACTCAAACTCACAGGGGGGAATTGGAGTCAATAAATACATGGTAATTGTAAGAAGAAAACAGAAGAAAGCTGATAATCTTCATTTTTTTAGACTTGATAGTGCTAACTGTGGCATACCTGCACAAAACCATTCTTAATGTCATTATCTACCACTTGGGACTTTACGATTCTGTAAGGTTTCATTTTCTGGTCACAGTTGTGCTTTATTTTGTTATGCTGTTTGTCAAAAATTATATATATTTTTGCTATTATTTACTCCTTGGTCTAGTTTTAGTTATTCCTTCTCTTACCCTCTAGTTTTATTGTTGGTTAATCCTTATTTTGTATGTACCATCCCTGTACCATCCCTGCATTTGGGTCCTAAACCAACCTCTACCAAACTTTGAGACTAGTGATGGTGTCATTGAACCGTTTTGGCTAACTGCTTCAATGATAAAGCCAAGTGTATCATATTTGATACGTTTTTGAGACTTCAGCATCGTCAGTGTGATATTTTTATTTTAACTTACACAATCAGGCACATGCAGTGAACAGAAAACTTCTAAAAGATTATACATAAATGCCAAATATAGCAAAGCTTAATGTTGATAATAATTAAATGATAAATTATCTAATTTAAATGATACAAAATGTTTTATTATTTAATTTATCAGAAAGTTCAATGACAACTCCAAAGGGATAGCTTCATATTCCGTTCCCTTACCACAACTTTATGAGTAGTAGTGTGTCTTTATGTATTTGAGTATATATTTTCCCTTAATCTAAACTGAATTATGTGGTTTTGCCAAGTACTCTCATAAAAAAAAGTGCTGGAAAGAGTGGGGGAACAATTTAAGCTTTTGTGACATTTGACATTCATCCCATCAGCCGTTCACATAGTCAACCCGAGCTGTCTCTCTGCTGTCACTGCCATTTACATATTTTTTTTTTAAGCTGTGCTGCTCAAAAGAATATCAACATATGTTTACATTTTGTATTCATTAAAGTCTTGTCAATCTGATTGGCTTTTTTTTTAAGTTTTGTTTTTTAGGTAATTGATTTATAAACTATGAAACAAATACATGTTTACCTGCAAAAATCTATTTTAGTTAAACACAAAATTGGACTTTAGAGCTATTTTTTTCCTACAGATCTCTCTCTGTGCACAACACAGTGGATGCCACAGTCCCTGCTGACACTAAATAGAAATGAGCATGGAGAACTCATTAGCGGTACAATGGAGAGAAAATGTGCCCTTGACTGTTCATGCTGTCCTCCAACAGGACTGTGCCATAGGTGGTGAGCCACTTTACTCACTTCATAAACGTCCCCTATTTATGTATAAAGTAAATTATAATCTGAATTTGTACTTTCATCATATCTGCTAACATTGTAATATACACTGAAATTGTGGATCTTTTTTACACAGTTTTCAATAATAAACATGGAAAACTGAGAATGAATTCTGGTTCATAGGTTAAGTGGCATTTTGAATATAGTAGAGAGGCTAGATTAAGCCATGAGTACAGTAGGCTAGAGAGTTAATATTTGCTGGAGGAAAGTATAGAATGGCTTTATGCCAGAAGAGAATGTTTAATAGAAGAAAGAGTTGTGGGAGAAAATGGTGATGCCAGTGTTGTGTGAGACATCTCTGTTGGGATCTGGAGATTCTCCACCTTCTCCAGCAGAGTGCGCTGTGGATCTCCTGGGCTGGAGCCCTCCAGCACAGCTGACATTCATCAGCCCATCAGGAGACCTGCCTATATAATCAGCAGCCAGACCTTCTTTCAACGCCGCAGTGTTGACCAAGTTTGGTTAGCGAACCTGAGCCTCTGAACTACTAGAATCTTTGTCTCTAAGAGAAAACCAATTCTAACCTGCCTCTGTCTTCTCGCTCATAGGAAACCTGTCTCTCGTCTGAAGCTCTGGATGGGCTTAACCTGTTACCTTCCTGCCTGCCCTAGAGAGCCAAACCTGAAGATCTCACTCTGGAATCCACCTGCTGCTCTTAAGGAAAGGGCTAATCCCCCAAACCAAGGTCTGTCACTAGAAAGTCAGAAGCTAGACGCTGCTGCTGCTGAGCACTCTGCTGAACCAACAATCTCTGTACCCAACCGGTTCCCTCTCTCAGAAAAGAAAGCCTGGACCTCTTCAAGGTATTTTCAGAAACATCTGAAAACTCAACAACAAATCTGTTAACCTGGCTAATCAAACTATCCGTCTCTGCAGACGCCTGAGAATCCTGCCCGGACCAGTTTCCAGAATTCAGTTCATGTTATCTCTGTGCAAACCTTTAATAAACTCTGAACTTTTTATCAGTCTCCAAATGGTTTTCTACATGTGGGTTTGATTTCTAAACCAACCATGACAATCTCAAGGTAAAGATTTGCATGCTAGAGGGTTCCCCTTCTAGATCCAAGTGTCCACACCTGCTCCCAATCAGTTGATTACTAGATTCTTTGTTCTGTTGGGCATTTATACTTCTCCTCTGTAGTTACTGTTTGCTGGATTCTCTTCATTCCTTCCCCAATCCCATGTGTCCCCCTTTGTTCTGGTTCCTTTTTTCTTTGATTAGTTTTTTCAGATTTATCCTTCTGTTGCCACCTGGCTGTGCCTCATTAAATCAGCATGAAACCTCCTCAGCTTTCCATTTTCTTTGATACTCTCCACACAATCTGATAGACATAAGCTACAAAAAAAAAATATGTCATTGAATTTGAGCTGTTTAACCATTGCAACTTAATGAGCAACAGAAATGGAGCCTAGGCAGACGTTCAACTGAAGAAACTCATAGCTCTCCTACATCCATCCACCTGCAAGACAGCCAATCAGCTTTGAACCACACCTCCACGAAAGCCAATCGGCATCCAAAGTTCATGTTAAAAGGCCTCCGATCCACAAGTCGTCTGCTGCTGTGCTCAGACGGTGGTTGCGCTGTGTGACTTCATTCAGATGACTGCGTTTCAACCCACCTCCAGCCCCTCCTCCACCATCGTAGCTAAAGCTTCATCAGAGTGTCATTCCTCCTGGACTCTTGCTGTGTTCCCTGTCTCATCTCAACCGGTCCGGCAGAAGACTGCCATGTTGAGCCTGGTTCTGCCAGAGATTTCTTCCCAACAGGGAGTTTTTCTTCTCCACTGTCGCTTCATGCTTGCTCATGATGGACAGGTTCTCTCAACCTGTGTTATTAAAGTTGGACTTCCATGTTCCAGGTCCCTGAGTGAAGCTTTAATATCAGCTCACGCAATCAACTGGATCTCCCCATAAAGCTCAGCTGACCGTGTCGCTAACCAGCAATCTTCACTCCACCACCAGTTTCAGGCCTGGGGGGGGAAACAGCCCTATTCTTTGCTCCTGTTCATGCATATCTATCAAAATTAAGCACTATGATTCCTGCGAGGTCTGAGCACCAAAGACAAAGTAATTGTATAAATAAATTTCTTCTAATTTGTGTTTTTCAGATTGAACTTTAAAAAGATTCTGTTAATTGCTTCCTATAATGAATTTAGAACAAGTACGTAACTATTTCTTGTTAGAAAAAAAATACAAACAAAACTGTATTTTTGTGTCAAAAACACTTTCTTATAAGTTCAGAGCAAAGTATGTTTTAGTCCATAAATAAGCAGTGCTGATTATTCTTTGAAGAAAGCAGGAGTCTGCTTTTTATCAGAAGAGAGACAACAGCTGAATGACAAAGCAGAGATCAAACAGAGATTAAGTGTGTAATAGAGTCTCCTGTTCGTCCATGAAAAATAGATTTGCAACAATATGTGTGAGAGGAGACCTCACACACAGCACACAGCTTGTCGAAAGGGATAAAAAGGTAGCTGTGTCAGAACACTTTAAAGTGCAAAAAGATTGAATATCTCTCTTAGAAGCACATATTACCTCAATGTTTTTTAACGATCTACCGAAGAGAATTATCTTTGGCTTACTCTGTGAACAACTGGATATGAAAACCATTGTTTTTATATATATAATATATATATATAACTGAAACAATAACGGGATGGACTAAATCTAGATTTTTTTTTCGATGTTTGAAAATTACTATTAATGCAGAGCTGACAAGATGTCACTTTGACATTGGGTTTTTGAGGATTAATATACAGTAAATCCAAACCACTAAAAAAGCTTAAAAACTTAAACAAAGCTTACAAAAAGAACACATTGAAGAACATACTACATTCAAATGAAGGATCCAATAGTAACATTTTTATAAACACAACCAAACAAAAACATGTTGCACATGATTCGGCATGTTGTTTCTAAAAAAATATTTGGGTAGTATGTAAACCTTTTTCTTTTTGCTCTTTTGAATCTTCTGGGGAATTTCTGCTGTCTAACCATTTCATAGTATTCATAATAGATAATATATTTTATATTTGCTTCAATAAAATACCAATTGGAAATACATTATAAAATGCAATGAAAAATGAAAAAAAATGTATTTAATAGAAACTGAGAATCTGGAAAACAAATGTTTAGATATTATTTATTTGAAATGTACAAAATTATTTTCGTTCTTTCATAAACCTTAGGGATTTTTTTGCATTTATATTATACAGAAGACTTACGTACTGTTGAAAGCTACTTAGAGTGGAGGTCTTCAACAGGGGGTAAG
>NW_015150742.1:517615-538393 GCF_000732505.1 Cyprinodon variegatus
CATATAATATATTTAATTAGTATGTAGTTTTTTTCTTGGTAAGCAATTACGTAATTTCATATCAGGGATGGATTACTTCATACCTGCTATGGATTCACCACTCTACCTAATGTCAATATTCCATCTTTATTCGCTTGTGATGGAAGAAGACTCCAAAAGGCATAATATCAGAAAAAAACAGAAAATATAAGATGGCCTTCATGTTTCAGTGTGCATTAATTATATAATAAGGAGAATAAAAAAAATGAAAAGGCTTGTATAGTTCTTGTTATCTTTTGGGAGATGCATGTGTCAATAAACAAAACTGTTCCTGTTCAAAGATAGATATGATAATTGCCCAGAAGTATGACCCATTATAATCAGAGCTGCGACTTTGTTTATAAGATACTACACTAAATTATAGTTAGCCTTTTCTTACCTGTCTGTCCATTTTGTTTTTCCCAAGAGCTCTGAACCACGTGCAGAAACACTCAGGAGAGAGATAAAATGTACAATGTTTATTGAAAGAGATCAGTCTAAATGACCTTCTGGAACTTGGACTGGGTTTGGACCAGGCAGATACGCATCTTAAGAGAAATAAATGTTTTGATCTTGAAGCCAGGATCTTGAAATAAATCACTTTGGAAGGTTGGATATTTGAGAACTCCCAGGGAGGATTAAGAGGGGGTTTCATTTGAGAACTGATTTTAATCTAGGATCTGAACAGGAAGTGTTTTGCCTTTGAGGCCAGATTCACCTGAGTCAGAGAGCAGGGTCGCTGGAGAGTGAGGAGAGTTTGACCGAGAAGATCACCCCCAGCTGGAATGACAATCTGTCTTTTTTTTTTTTTTTTCCAAAATTCCCGGTTGAAAGAACGAGAGAACAAACTGGGAACATCTGGGGAGCCAATCTCCAGAAAGGTAATCAAAGTAAAACAAGTAATTAAAGAGTTAGGTCATGGAGACAAGAGCTTTACCACTGGTAGATAACACTCAGGTGCTGAAGTGCTGGAATGAAGAGTCTTTTTATCCCTCTGGTAATGAGATCTTATGGGAACCACTTGCAAAGATTTAACCAGCCAGTAGTCTCTCTGACCCCACCTGTTGTCTGTTGAAGTTAAACTGTTAACTTAGGTGTTATTACTTTAAGGTTGTGATCAAGCTGTTCTGTTTGTTTTACTGCCTGCTTTTATCTTCATTTGCTTTTATTCTGCTTTTAATTGTGTTATGTTTTTTTTATTTTTTATTAATCTAAAGCGCTTGAATTGTTCTTGTACTAAATTGCGCCATACAAATAAATGTGCCTTGTCTTGCTTTGGTGGAGGAAAACTGAACCAAATTCTCCGAACATTCAACACTTCTAAGACTTATAAGTTAAGCTAGCAGTCGGATTCTTAATCTTAATACAGCAAACACTAGCTTAGTCCTATTCCTTCACCTCTATTAGGATCATCAGCAAGGCACTATCAAGGGAAGGAAAGGTACTCCAGAGTGTTGTGCAATATCCAGAAAACCCAGCTGTAACTTTCCACATGCCATCACACAATGAAAATACACGTAGATAATTATTGTCAAATTGGGACTGCAGCCTAAGTTGTGCTGTTAAAATTTACATGGATATATTGTCGCCTCATGTCCTGTGATGCGCCATACAATAAATTAATGTAATCTTGCATCTGTTTCATTACTGTGGCCTAATTCTTTTTGCTTGTGCATTTTTTTGTATTTTTGTTGCCACCAAAGCTGTTTAATAGATGTCAATTGCATCAATCCAATACCTGGATATTTGTTCGAATACTAACTGTCAGCGATTAGAGATTGTAGATCCAATCCAGTGTAATTTACATGGAACTGTTATTTGTTTTTGTTTGTTTTTACTGCTTATTTGATATGAGATAATATAATGTATATTTATATCTTTTTTTATACTTTTACAATGTTCATATCAAGGCTAAAACCTTATGTCACATTGTAAAATGAAGGCTAATTCATTTAAAACAATCAGTTCGGTATAGGAAATAGGCTGATATGATCAGCCAAGGTATTGGTTTTGGATTGATCGGAAAAAAATGGATTTGTGCATCTCATAACATTATACAAATTGTTGTGATCAGCTGTCGCTGATGTAAACAAAGCTCCCTCCGGCGTAGATTTTAAAAGAGCTAGCTTCCCGATACAATGTACTACTTTGCCGGTAGCTCTGTGACACTGAAGGCTAGAGAAAGCGCTTCCAGCTGAAGGCTATGCTAAGTAGCAACCAAATCCCTCCGGAGAAGTCTGCGCTGGCTGGACAGTGTCAGTCTGCCTTTTTCCTGCGTTTCAGAAGGAGTTGAAAGCTGTGTTTTTATTCATCCTTCAAACCAAGTTGAATGCAGTGTGTCCATAGTCCTGCTGCAGCAGAGACATAGAAGAACTAATACAGCTCTGCTAACCGCTGAACAACAGGGCCCCAATTGCTGTTTACCGAAGGAGCCAATAGAAGCCGCAAGACCATGTCTGCCTGAGACGGAGAGACGGAGCAGTACCGAGGAGCTGCTACAGGCTGTGGCTACGAGCTAACTACTGTAGCTAAAACTTGAAACGTCCTGTGTACTGTGAGTTATAAAATTAACCACCTAGCAAATCCCCTCTTATTATTACATCTGATTGATCCAAAGCTCTTTCAGCTGCTGTTGGACAAATGGACTGGACTAAAGACGGTCTGCAGAAAACCGGATCGAGCCGAAGGCCTTCACTCCACCGAACCAAAACAGTTACTTAACCCTTCCCCCTCCTTTCCATCTAATGCTTAATAAGTGCTCTGCTTGGGTGAACTAGGTAGAATAGATAGTCATGTTTTTTTTTATTTTTTTTTTTATTTGAAATAAGCTTTATGATTTAACTGTTGATGGTGTTAAGAGTTTAACTCAATGCTAATGCTCACTACAGACTGAACGAGTCATTTGTTGCTGAACCTAACTGCTACATAGTGAGCTAACATTATTTTTGTTTCAGTTGGACCAGACCAGAACCAGATTCCCTGGGGCCAGTTAAGCCAACAGGTCTTTCAGCCTCATCATAGTTTATTGCATTTCTGAGTCATCATTCATTTTTCACCATAAACTGAAGGAAACTTCACTATTTTGACCGCAGTTAACATCTCTGTCTCAGGTTTTATTCACATTTTATCTGCTGTTATTAGAAAAGACACTTTCAATTGCATTAAGCATTAAATGTTGAACATCTCTCAAACTTTGAATGGACTCTTAAATCCCTTTTCCCTTTTATTTTGCTTATTTTTAGTAGTGTTTAGTGTTTGTTTAATTATTAGATATAGTACTGTGTGATTGTAGCTAATAAAGGTACCATTGTATTTTAACCCATGGCCTTTTGAGTTCATTTTACACAGTGAACGATTTATCATTTAGGCTGGATTCCTTCTTCTTTCAGGAGCATCCAAATGAACAGAGACACATTTATTTGGTTGGTGGTTAATAATGTCGCTGATAGCCTAAATTACTAAATTTGTAAAAGACAACTGGATTTTTAATAGCCGGATTCAGGAGTCCAACCTTTTAGGTTAGAGTCTAAAACCCTGGTCAAAAAGCAAATTAGAGATTTGATCATTCAACTAGTAAAACTAGTTTTAACCTTGATTTGAATCACAGCAAAATAGATTGAGAAAAAAAGAAATAAACCTTAACATTTCATGAAAATAAAAACAAGCCTGAAGTAATCCCACATGACAGTTAGGTATTAATTTAATAATTTATCTGTAAACGGCATTTCTTTCCCATTAGTTAATTGGAATTAAGTGTCAAATGAAAACTGGGAACATGACAGGTTTTAACGACAGGTCTGAATGACAGAGCAAACAAAATCATGTGACGACAGAGGAGAAAGACAGGTGTTAACAACAGTGAGAAGGAGCAAAACAATATCATGTGACAGCAGGCAAAGATTACAGGTTCCACAACATGGTCGACCAACATATAATGAGAAAAATAAGAACAACCCATGATATGCACATATTTCACATAGACACAATACATATGCACACAGCATATACACCTGGCATATACTGTACACACAAACCCACTGCATATACAGCTTCTGTTACAGGAGCACGTCAGACACACATCTTAAATAGACACACGGACAAGTCACAACACACATGAACATATTTTTGGCACAAATGGCACCCATTATATTGGGAGATGGAAATCGTCAACCTGTCTCTACATCTTTCCATTTTCCCAATGTACATCACCTGCCTTGACAGTTACCATCCTGTGGCTCTGACCCCAGCCATCATGAAGTGTTTTGAGATGATCCTCCTAAAGTACATCAATTTGCTTACAGGGAGAATCGTTCTACAGGATAATGTCTCATTAGCACTTCACATAGCCCTGACTCATCTTCAGCATCCCCCCCTTGCAGCCGCACACTCCCACTTTGACGCAATGAAACACACAAAAACACCTCAACCAAACAGACCATCGGCCTGTCTCATAGACTGAACTGGAATTAGTCGTGCATGATGCATATACTATGTAAAGTACACACTAAATTCCTTTCTACATTATAGATGCTGAATATACCGTAATATTTGCCCATGTTTCTTCTTTTTTATATATATCTGCTACAATTATATCATGTTTTCTCCTGAGGTTCTTCCTCTAACTTTTCTTGCACTGGTGGTCTATATTTTGAATATTGCTTTTAAATACTATATATATTTTCTAATGGTGTTTTCTAATGGTGTTTTGCAGATTGTAGAGGTCTCTTTAAATGTTTCACTGCATATTATGTCTCATATGGTGTGATGATGACAATTAAGTTTCTTGAATTATTATTTATTCTGAACAAGAAAAAAGGAATCAGGTAAATAATGGCCTTCTGGGGCTAATTATTTATACTACCAGATGATTGCAGTTTTTTGCAACTTTTCCAAGCAATTTGTCTGCTCTTTGGTGAAACATTAGTGATATGAAATGTAATATGTTCTATTTATTAATGTTACCGTATGTTAAATAGGCCCACGTCTTTGATATGATTCCCACATGCAATATATAATTGCCCCATATTTCCATCTCTGTCTTAGGCAAGTTGTGCACATTTGGAGGATGCCTGTGGCCTCAACAGACAGCAAAAAGGATGTTTGTGTACCTCGATGTCCGCTTTTCCTTCAGTAATGTTCCCTGGCTGCGAAGTAGAGGCAATGTTGTTACTTATCACTTTTGGGAGTTTTAATTGCTTTTCTAATTTTGAGCAATGAAATTAACTTCCATATTTCCCAGTTGGTTTGCCTTTTCTTACCACTAGGCAATTTTGAATCATTTTCCCGAAACTAATTTATCATCTGAGCTGATTTATGAATCAATAATTTTCACAATATCACCTTACTCCAGATAATAAAAGTCAATAAGTCATTTTTATTTTCTTCAGAGGTCGAGTATGGCACAATGCATTTTTTCCCCTTGCAACATGTATTAAAATTTAATTTTAACTGCCTGGTTAAGATCTGGATATGATCTACCAAAGTCATGCTATCACATAAAAGGTTGTCTTTTAAAAATTAGATTGGGTTTGTGGTGTAATAACAGATCATAACTCAAAACTTTTCAGTACAAGCAGGGAATTGAAGGGATTTAACAACCCAACATCAATTACCACCTAACAGCCATAACCAGCTAGCCAACAGTTTGACAGATGGAGAGCATTTATCTCGATAGTCAAGATAAAGTAGCTCCCAGCTTATTCTGACTCCAAGCACTCCACAAAAACAGAGTGCTCTAGAGTCAAACAACTCAAAGAACCTTGCCTCTTGTGCAACGACTAAAAAATAAATGAAACAATAAATCAAACAATCTAAACACCCTCACTTTCGCTGTTTAACTCCGTTCTTTTAGTGACATCAAATGCTGAATGATAAGGGCATCATAAAGTCAGTCTAATTTTGTATTAGTTGAGGCAAACTGTTTTTTGATAGAACAAAATAGCACTAGGGGGAGCTGGGGTCTAGGAGCTTTAAAGAGTGCCAAATAACTCTAAGAGAGCTAATTTGTTCTCTCATCATTAGTAAAACCAGACAATCTGCTAAAGTGCTAATCCGTCTGATAGCAGCTAACCTACTAGGACCTCAAGGCCAAACAGGAATCTTATAAGAAGCCAGCTTTGGGCCTTATAGTGAAAGTAATGGTGTGCGATTAGAGTCAACCGATAAAGGTCCTTATCATATGACCCGAATGGGAACTATGAACAGAGTTCACCTCCCTCAGCTGAACCCCTTTAATGATTCCCTCCTTGCAGCCATAATTAAACCGACTGCCCATTGTCTTGATTCATTAGCTCCACAACCTGCTTTGCCAACCTTGATCAATTACGTGACCACCTCTCTCAGCCAAGCTCTTTCCTGAACACTCTCACGTAAAGCTTTGTCGTCATTTAAGTGACAGCATGGGAGCAACACTTCGTGTATGAGGTAGCCTGCATGTGTGGGAAAGTCCGTGAGTGAGCGTGGGAGGTGTTATCACGACATTCTGTGATTAGGGGGAGCCTTAATAGATATCTCAAAGGCTACAACAGTAAAAAAAAAAGAGGAACATTTAGGCCATGTCTGGACTGGCAGTATGTGTGAATGGATGTTTTTTTAGTGAGGTCCACAGTCAGAGAAGCATTTTAATCCTATTCAAATAGAAGACATCTTTCTCTGTTTTTTTTCTCAGAAAATAAATGCAGAAATGGTAATAAATGAATTTTCACACACATATTTTTTGAAGGGCATATAAAGCAACCAACAGTTAGTTAGGTGTTGGTGGTGATCTGAGGAATACTTTGTAGGTGATCAATCACTACATAAAGATTACATCTTTATAATTCAGTCCCCAAAGATTTAATATATATTTAGAAATTTCATAAATATCATTTCAGTGACTCTTATATTATAGAAATACACAGGAAGAAATATTTAAGTCCACATAACGCCCCCAGTTTGCATTTGAACGAAGAGATGTCTACTTTGACGCTAAAACTGACTTTGCACAGCATAATGACTGATTTTCATTTCATTCTTTATCTTATTCATGTTTAATATTTTCAAACCTCTGAATAATACATGCTTTGATAATTTTGGTTGGTTCAAAAGCTCACACAGCTACTGAACTTCTTCCTTGACATTTGTCTCTAAATGTGCTAACAAATAGCTTACATTGTGCAAACATGTGCACATGATGGCAAATATGCCATGTTATATTTCTCTCAGAAGTCTTAAACCACCAAAGGCTGGTGTTGGTTGTACTAATGCCTAGTAACATTGCTTCTAACTTTGCATCTGAGAGGGCCCTAGCCTTACTCAAAATAAAAACCCTACTCTGAAATTTAAAACTATTAAAAATTGAGTGGCAATGTAATTTGAGAAAAGCCATTTACAAACTAGATGCAATGATTATTATCTAGTGTATATTATCTATTATGTAGTGTTATTAAACATTGGATTTAGTCTCTGCCATAACTATTGTTCCCAATAGATGCTCTCGAGGGAGAGTTTCATCACAAGGTTATTTTTATTTTATTTTTTTTATCAATACTTAAATGTCAACTTATGCATTGACTTTCTGTTGCTCTTCCTGTTGACTTTAAACATATTTATTCAAGGGCAAACCGATGGCACACTTTCTCTGCAAGGTTCCAGACTTTGTGTTAAGAGGCAACCCAGATCTTTATTACAGTAAAAAATGGTTCAAGCTGAAAAATGTTCTCACTGAAAAAAACCCTTTAGTTAGTGAAAAGTCCTTTACTTGTCATTTTTTAATTTCTGAAACTCTACTGGCTTTTATGACAGTTTGCGTTAAACTGACCCTACTTTTTTCAAATTTAATTTGCTAAAACTAGCCAGTTGTGGATAAAGGTAGGCAGATGTTTTATTTATTTTTTTTTTTTCATTCGTTTGTTTGTTTGTTTTTGTCACTGCCAAGTATGTGTTGAGTGGTTTGTCATTCATCATCAAGCTTGTTTTTCCAAATTTTCCTCTCAGAACATTCTCTCACAGCCTCATACCAATCATCCTTTGGCCAGACAGCTGCCATGTTGGACCTGCTAAAGCCAAATATAAGCGCATACTCTGGCTCTCAGTCCAGACCGTGGCTTTTGGACAGCTTGATGAACACCCACAAACCCTTTTGTCGAAGCCCTCAAAACCCCAAGCAGATTTTCTAGCTTTTATGCAATCACAATCTCCACATGGCCTAAAAGAAACACATTTGCCAAGCAGATAGGATTGTTGGGACTGCTGTCATTTTGTGATTATTGAATCTGATGAGAGAGTGTCTTCTGTAGAACAAAGAAAGTAGGATTTATTTTCTCGGTAAGATTCTGATTCATCTTTGCATTTATGTACTGATAAAATGCTTTAGATTAGAGCCTTAGTCATTTTGATTATTTCTAATTGAAATGTATTTGATGTCAGTTAAATTGAGTTTATTATATGTTGCAAATTCTCAACATATGTCATCTCAGTGCACTTTAATAGACCACCAATATCATTCAATCAGTGACTGCAGGATTCACTCCCTCCTGGATGAGCATGTGGCAACAGTAGATACCTGCTTGTTACTGACTACAAAAATCCCTCACACAGAGCATACATACAGTCACAGTGGAGAGGAAAAAATCCCTTTCAACAGGAAGAAACCTCCTGCATAAACAGGTTTCTTGTGAACGGCCTTCCGCTGAGGCCAACTGGGTATTCAAAGAGAGAAAAGGAGACATACAAACGGATCATAGAAACACTCACCATAATATATTTTCTATGTTTGAAAGGTAATGGTAAAAAGTTAAGCAGACCGGTTTTCATGTCCAAGGGATGAAAGAGACACATATAGATAAACATAATCAGAGTACAAGCTGAGCCCATAGCTATGTCTAGTAGAGCCAATACACTCTAAGATTGACAGGCTGGTGAAAGCTTGAGTAATTCATGTGAATCAATCTAGCAACCTGAAGTCAAAAAAGTGTGAAATGGTATACAGAAAATCTGCCCAAATAGAAATTAAATAAATGTTGTCTAGGTAAATCTAAGTTAGATAAGCATTTACATGTTACTTGACAGCTCTGTCACACAGAGATATTGACATGCATTGTGACATTGTCTGTTTCTATTACAGATAATCAAAAATCCCTCACAAAAGACAGACTAGAAGGAATACTTTTTGACTGATCTTTTTTTCTGAGAAATTACAATTGGCCAAAATATAGGTTATCGGTCAAATTTTTATGCAGAAATCAATATTGGCTAAAAAATTCTGATTAGTCATACCTACTTGTCAAAACTGTCAAAGCTTTGCTTTTTGATTTGCGGTCCTTTAACACAACTCACTCCAGTGGAAACGGCTTATTAATCTGTCTCCCTCCTTATTCTACCATCACTCCAGAACAAGAAACCAAAATGTTTTCAACCTTTCCACTAGAGAAAGAACACCAATAAAGTAAGTTCCTTTGCCTTTATCTATCTCCAGGCATATTTAGTATGTGGAACTGTTTAATTTAACTGAGTCTGCTACTAAATTACAGGTTAGCTCATTTCATAATATACACATGCATAAGCATATGGTAGGCCATAAAATGTTCCCTCTCGCTTTTATGTCCCCCACTCTTGGCAGCGTGATGGAGGGTGGGATAGGGGAGTGATCAATATGTTTTTGCTATAAATAGCTCAAGGTGCAGCGTAGTGCTAAGCAGAAGGAATGCAGGGGCAATATATTTGATGAGAGGAAACCCAGTGGTGCTCAGCATAGAAATGTTGCATTGCATTCACAGAGCTTAGCCATTACAGCTACCTATTACCTGGAGCCATTGGTATGCATCTCAAAAACAGCAAACCAGAAGGGCATAGAATATGCTGTTATCGAAATAATGGAAGTATATGGAATTTTTTTTTCTTTTTTTGTGTTTAAAAAATTGCCTTATGTGATTTAAATATTCACTGAAAAATGAACAGTCTGAAGAGCATTAGGAAGTATCACTTATCGAATTGTAGTGTAATATTATTGTTTGGTTGTCAATGAAGTAATATGCCCAGGCCAGTAAAAAAAAAAAAAAAAAAAATGTCAGCAGAAGCAGAGATCGTGTGGTCTGTCTGTTACCATCTCTAATGCAAAGGCTACTAAGACACAAAGACAGATGGCTTTCCTCTATGCTGGAACAAGATATTTTAGAAAAACTGGCAAAAAGTCTTTAAAGAGCTTTTCAAATGATTTATAAAAAATTCTGAAATACCATTAATCCATTATCTCAGTCCTTCCCAGAGACTGGGAAAAACAAGTCAGAATGTTAGCCACGCAGGGGCATTCAACCTATTTCCGATTTGACTTTGAAAACTCACTTTGAAATAAACATGCTTCCATATTATCTGTTCCTGGGTAGGGTAGGGCAAGACTTTGAGTTGAAAGGTTCTACTTTTTTAAGCTTTCTCAAAGTCACCTGTAGGCAAATGTATGATGAAATATTGCCTTTAGTGTGTCAAATATTACTTGTTATAAAATATAACTATAATCTCTTGAACCCTGAAGAGAAATACTTTAAAGGCCATACACCCTTTCTTTTGTGGCTGCCACCCATTCTACGAAGTTGCTGTATCATACCACTTCTCAATGCTAAACAAAGTAAAGGACCTCTCAAGGCCAAAAAACAGAGATTCTTTACAACTTGTACCAAAAATAATAAATCCCCTTTTGTTGTCCCACTGTTGGGAAATTCACTCTCTGCATTTGACCCATCACCTTGGTG
This sequence comes from Cyprinodon variegatus, assembly GCF_000732505.1. Lineage (NCBI taxonomy): Eukaryota > Metazoa > Chordata > Actinopteri > Cyprinodontiformes > Cyprinodontidae > Cyprinodon > Cyprinodon variegatus. The sequence continues at coordinate 528,358 of NW_015150742.1, forward strand.
AGCTGTGGGCTGCGATTGTGTGGCGCTCAGGGAGCAGTGTGGGGTTAAGGGTTTTGCTCTGGCACCCAGAGTGCAGGCTGTGGGGATCGAACCAGGAACCTTCTCAGGGTACAATTTGTAAAATATTAACATCTTGAGCCTGGTTACTGACCCATCTGACCCCTGCTTATGTTGATCTATTTATACAAAAGGCCCGAAAGACAGTCATGTGTTGTTTCATCCACATGCTTTTCAAGAGGAGGCTTCAAAATTCCTGAAAAATGTTTCAAAACAATTTTTTTCACGAACATATTTTGTTTTATAGCTGGGTAAACAAACAAAATGCAATTTGAAGTTCCATCTGACATGTCTGGCTCTGTTTGAGTTATACAAAAGGACATATTAATTTAAGAGACACCCTGTAATCGTCAACATTTGAAAACTAGTTGCTCAGACCTTTCCAACAAGGGGTATGACGTTATTGTTCAACCATTTTCGGTGATGTAACCAGCATGCATTAGATAAGCTCGCTTTGTGCGTAAAAACTACACAGTTTGCTTTACGCGCGTCAGCTTCAAGTGTGCTCTGCTTCTTGGATCCCAATTCTGTCATTATTGGGTGCATTTGTAATGGGAAAAAAAAGCTTATGTCAAGAATTATTTAAAAATGATTTAAAAAAAAGATAAAATTTTGAGACTTGCGGCCTTATTGTTACTAGTTAGATGGTATGTTCCAACAATAAAGTTAAATTTTGAAGTTCCACCATATTATCACTATAAATTCCTATAAAGATACAATAATGGATTAAAAAAGATGGTTGATTATATGATCCACATGCCTTAGATAAGATAATACTCTTCTAAATGAAAATAAATGGAACATGCAGGAATATGTTTCAGAAAGAAATAGTAAAAAATAAAAGTAAAAAATATATATATATATATTAACTGAAATACCAATCAGTTCTGAATCTTCTAGCAGTTTAGGTTTTAGCTTATTGTGTCATCTTTAAATTGTGAAATTAACACTTCTGACTTCACTTCAACCTTGTGATACAGTGCTCACGTACCATTCTTTAGAATGTCCTCTCTTCTCACTCACACCTAATTTGGTGATGTTGATGGTGTGAAATTACATTGACCTCTTGGTATTTAGAAAATACCAGAGGACAAAGCTCTATTTGTTCCCCACTATAATTTTCCTCTCATTTTCGAGGCATATCAACATAGCAATAGGCAGGATGATTGCTTGGAATGATGTGATGGGTTTCAGAATTTTTTTTTCAGAAATGGAATTTGAAAAGGGTATTATCTCAGATATTTTTAAACAATTGTTGATATTTACTTTTCTGAATGCACAAATTATGCAAAATAAAGTTACAAAAAGTGCACCTATAATAATGCAAATATGCCTTCTATGTGCCATAATCAAAGCAGACAAGGGCCCCCAGGGAGTCATGCAGATGTCACCCTTTCATTATAAATGTTAACTGAGAGAGCTGCCCAATTGCACTTTGGGCTGTTATTTTTCATCCTCACACACAGGCCAACATTATTTTTCTCTTTAGTGGCATGCAATCACCCTGTTAAGCCCTGTTGTCACTGTGTGAAGTCCCATAATAATTTCCGATTGATGAATCCTGCAGTGAAGGTGATAGAAATCATCTTTGACTTCTGGCTTGAAAAGAAATTAGTAGAACATCAAGTCAAGCAATTAAAGCTTAGATTTTGAACTTTGTCAAACCATATTTTTCTTGCATAATCTAAAAGACAAAATTTCTTGCTCAGATTCTTTATTTACCAAGTCACCAAATAGTAATGCCCCAAAGTTAGAAAAACACAAGCAATTGTTATTTAAAAGGGAAGAATTATGTTATGTAGCCCATTTATTTTTTTGTCTAAGACATATTTTAACAAATGTGGATTTTGAAATCTAAGGCCTTTATAGTTACAAAAACATGTTTGGGCATTCGAATGTGTAAAAGCTTCTGAAATAAGCAAAAAGGCACTAAAAACTACAAATGGCGAAAGGAAAGCCAATCCATCAACAATCTGTAACTGTTTATCCTTATATGATCGCAGGAAGCCTGCTGCCTAATTGTGGCAATCAAATAGTAAGAGGCAGGTTATGACCTGAGTTAATCCCAGGACAGCTGAGGAGTGTGATGCAATGGTGTTAATGAGAAAATGTTAAAGTTTGTTGTTCTGGGCTATAGACCTTAAAATCTTGAGACATGACTTGAATTGAGTTGGTGACGTCATTCCTTCCTCCACACAAACTGGAACTTGTGGCCTTGTGCTTTTTCTGTACTCGAAGAGACAAGGGCAGTTCATATGTCTGGCTGACTTTTCTCAATATTCAGGAAAATATAGCAAGACTCACTTTCAATCAGCAACAAAGAGGCTTTAAGAGTTACTTAAAGTACTTTCTGAGATGTAAACTAGTTGTTGAAGCTGTAATGGCATGAGCAGATCATCTGAGTGACAGCATTCAATCTTTTGGACACTATAATATTGGTCATTGTTATGTGAAAGAAGCAATTAAATTACTTTCTCAGAAGGAAATCTAAAACAAAGGAAGATGTATTCAGCTACTCTGTGTTATAATTACAGGACATTGGTTTACAGACAGAAACAACTGTAATATATCAAACATAAGTATCTTAATCATTTTCATCTACAAACTGAACGTCTTAATCTTTATGTCTGTGTGGGCTTAGAAATGCTTCCTGTAATTACAATCTTATAATTTGTGCATTTATGGTTGCATTTTGAATTAAACTGTATTGTAAGCAATTTTCAGCTGGGGATATATATATCCGGCTGAAATTTGCTTACAATGTGTGTGTGTGTGTGTGTGTGTGTGTGTGTGTGTGTGTGTCTGTGTACGTATTTATGTTTTTACAGTACACAGTACAACATTTGTAATTCTTGGAATACTTGGCCAAGATAACATTAAGAACATCCACAGTTGACAGTGTCACCCATTGAGCAGAAGGTTGGAAGCCAAAATCAAAGCAACACAGGAAGAAGTAAACCAAGGTTTGGAACTCAAGAAGGGAGCTTCTTGTAAAAGAATACCCAATAAGTAATTAAATGGCCATACCTTATGCTGTTGAAACTGCCAAACAAAGACTCCAAGCTTAGGCTGCCCAGTTGAAGAGGTAGACAGAAAATATAGAAGCCCAACAAACAAACAGACAGTTCTCTACTGAACCAGATGAGGTGTAATCCTAGTGGGAGAATAATAACTCATGAGCCATCCCACTAAGACTGGAAACTGAACAACACCGGAAAGGTATCTGGAAGAAAGAGGCATCACATAAAAATAATGCACAGTGGCTAAGACATCTACAATAAGAGCAAACCACACTAATCTCCCCAAATAGGGACCAGTAAACACCACAATGGTGGATATCAAACAAAGACTCTTAGGTATAAAGAACCGGACAGCACCACGCTCGGACACCATCCACACAAACTGGCTGAAGAAGCTGAATTCTCTCAATGAGTGCCTAGTGGCACAAATGACTGAGATGCTAAAGAAGAACAGGACCCACCCTGAATGGCTCACCAAGGGCTGAACAGTGTTGATAGTTAAAGATCCCCAGAAGAGCACAGTCCAACCATCAGCCATAACCTGTCTTTCCACAACATGGAAGCTTCTATCAAGATTTAATCAATGGTAGTCGCATGGTACCCCATGCTGACCTGTCTTGAGCTGTTAATATAAATATATATTTAAAAAAACACTACATGTGCAATAAACTTTGAAGTTTATTCTAAGCTAAAATATAATGTTTTATATTTGGTTTTGCTTCAGGATCTATGAAAAATTCCATCAAAAATAGAATAGCTTGTCCCCCATAGTGTTCTTCGGTGTCACTGGATGAGGACCAGCTTCATTTTTGTGATATTACTAATTTTAATCAATACAAATCAAAAATCCTAGCTCTGACCTTCACTGCACCTTTTAAAAATTGTGCAGGTGTATTTTACAGTAAAATTGCCTACTCCACTGTCTTATGTTATCTCACAGTGCAATAGGTACATGTTTTTTCAGGTGAATTTCATACATTTGCTGGTGTGGACAAATGTGACATACAAAACATTTTCTTATTTCTTTATGTCATAGGAGGTGTCATAGAAGAACGTTGCGGGGAGCAGAGTTTTGTACAGTAAAACATTTGGAATGCTGGTTAGGGGAGCCAAAAATAGTTACATCTGTAAATTAGGTTGACCAAATCCATTCTGAGCAGGGTTATGTCCCGTTCAACAATTGTAAGCTCCTCCTCTTGTCTGATTACTGGCCTGTTCATGGCAAAAAAGAGAGAGAAAAAAAAAAAAGAACAACAACAGCTGCATGCTTCCCCAACCAGCCTGTGTTGAATAAATGCTCGGATGATCAGACTAATCCCTGCCCTTTAGAAATAAATGCAGCATTTATTCCAATACAAAGCATTTGCATCCATAAAACTCAGATATGTGTCTAATGACATTAACCACAGCATGGAAATATAAATTAAAATGCAAAACCTTTCTGAATTCTTCATATGGAACAGGTGTTTATGTACACCTTGCAGATGCTCATTCCAAATAATTAAATCCCCATATTCCAGTACAGCCTATCTCTAATTAAATCATCAATCAACACAATGATTCCAATATAGTGTCATATCATGTTTGTTGACTCAATGCGTTAAAATATGAACATTCTGCTGTGTGTCTCATACATTGTCCATTGCAGGATTGTTTGTGCCTTATATTCTCTGTTGGTATAAGGCTCATTTCATTAAAGCTTGTTTCAGAGGTGGATTACATTTCTGGGCTGTAATCCCCTGTCTTTGACCCTCAGTGTCGCCTGCATTTATGATGTCACAGGGGGAATCTAAGAATGTCTTGTATATTGAGCTGCGGCCACCAGCCCTTGCCCAGTCATGTAACAAAATTACATCAGACTGATGTTTTTGTGTCTGTCGCTTAGTTTTAACAGCTCAAGTAGGTATCCCGCTGGTTCATTTTTCCCACAGGCTGGTTTGAAACAGAAAATGTTATCCATTTATTGGGCTGTGTGAGTCACTGACAATTTTTTTTCTGCTGGGTATCACTGCTAATTTGCCTTTTTACAGTTTGCTTTCAGAGTTTTCATAAGTTGATATTCTTTCCGGTTAACATGGTACTCATTGAATATTTAAATATATATCAGAATTAACAAATAATTGTGAAAAGGCATTGACATTTGTTTGACAGAAAAATGGTAAAATGCTTCAAGGACATTATTGACATTATTTCCTACAAAGTTAGCAGACTGTGTGTAGTTTATCTATGAAGATGCAGGGAGTAAAACTGAAATAAACTACCCCCAAACCCTATCAACGTTTAAATTTTTGGTCCATTTCTATATAATTGAAATGCAGAAAAATCTGTTTTAAGAATAATAAAACCAACATAATTAAATAATATGGTTGCATAAGTGTGCACACCTATAAAAACACTGTATTTTAGGATGTCCTAAATGGAACAGATGAACCAAGTATTAAAGACTAGCCAGACAATGGGAAGTTTCAAACAATTAATGACAGAAACGATTAAACAGTACAGAAAAGAAATTTGGGCTGCTGTGGAACTGTGGACGGCAGCAACTGCTGGAGGGGGGTGGGGCACCACCCAATCACTGATACTCTGGAGGGAGGAAGTTAAACAGGTAAGTGACCACAATCGTCTGACAGTAGATGACGAGTGAGTCACTTACCTGGTCCAATCCTTCCTCTCCAATGAAGGCAGGATCCATGGACTGCCACACTAGATGTGGCTCAGAACCGTCCAAAGTGTCCCTGATGCAGCAACCCCAGTGAGCGGGCAGGACACTGATCCAGGTCAGAGAAACAGACCATTTCTCAATATGTGTACTTATGCGTTCTCATGTGCTTGTGTACTCATGAAATGTCATCAGCATTAGCTTAGCCCTAGTACTGTTCTAATTCACAAGAATGGCAGACCGAGAACTGACAAAGTAACCAGATGTTGTTCTCACCCCTCCCTCTTTACCCAGCATGCATCAGAGCAGATTTGTCCGTACTGGAGATTGACAGCTGTCACACCATGCACGGTGGCAGAAGCAGCTTCCAGGGGAGCGCTGACAAAGCTCAAAGTATTAAGTTCTCTTTTCTGTTGCCGTTGTTCAATAAAAGTACGTTTTAAGATCCTTTGAGGCAAGAACAGTATACTTTGAAGCGGCACCATCTGGCCCATTTAGCGATTTAGTGCATAATAAAAAAAAATAAAAATTCGAATTTGCAGAGGACCGCAACAACCAGCGGACCTCCGAACGGTAACGGCAGCCAGGTTTTCTGCAGCATCCCTCTCTTGGCCTAGGCGTATGTTAAGTACCGCTGGCTCTGATGGCGAGTCTTTTTTGTTTTATTTGGCCAAATGGTAATTTTATTTGTGTTTATTTGACTGTGTTAACTATTATTCCCCCAATAAATGAAAAAAGTAATTATTTATTATTATCCACAGAGTTTTAATAGCAGGAAGTGAAATGCAGACTACAGTAGCCAAGCTTAACCTTTGGTTAAACTGCTTTTTAAAAGTCATCAAAAGCGACAGCCTTGTTGTCTTGCTGGCATTTGCAAATAAAGCTTTTCATTTGGTGGCAGAAAGCAATAAGTGACAGATGTGTTGAAAATGGAGGATAGTAGCTCTTGGGGAGTAGATTTTCTGTTCCCTGTTTAAGTTATCTAGCTGCGTTTTAGCTATTTTAATGAAAAAAAAAAAAAACTATACTGAAACCACTGTCAGATCACATATGCGTAGCAAAGCAGCAATTATGTCTTACAGTTTATTTCTTCATTTGGGCAATTTGAACAATTCTACTGGTAAAGTGTATTCTTGTTTTTTTTATGTGGGAAAAGACAGAAGATTTCATGATTATCGGCAGTTTACACAACCACCACTCCCCTAATGGCAAGCTTTGGATTTTTACAGATTCTGCCTTTTAATGTTCTCTCTGATGGTGTCCTTTGCTTTGATGGCTGCGCCCCAGTACACCATGACTGATGCTGATTAAACATCTGGAACACCCTGTTACTTAGTAGGGGTAGATGGATGGATAGACGGATGACTATTAATCCCCAGCAGGAATTAATTGTCACTATTAATTCAGGCAGGCTTTCAGTCGCTGTAAGGGGCCTGGATACAACATAGAGAAACAAGCATCCTCGTTGTCAGTGTGATGACTAGATAATGGGGCGATGAGCAATAACGCTTAAAGAAAAGTGCAGGAAAACACAAATACACACAAAAATTTAATATTCAGAGCTGCTACAGACTGCCAGTGCTAGCATGAAAGGTTTGACCTTGAGACTCACATGTCATGCCTAGCAAAAGTATCAATATCTCTTTTTTTCTTTGGTCTTTTTTTTGCATTTGGTTGACTATTATATCCCTCTTTTTTGATGATGGATTGAACGGCTCGATGTAAAATCTATCCAAAAAATATAAATAATATCTGCAAAACCAATAAGATTATTTTCCATCAAAAATAAAAGCAATTATTTAGAGAAGCAGACCCATGGAAACTCTAGAAAAGCTTTAGAGATCCAACAATCTGGCTGGAATATTCCTTGACAGGACCACTGTAAGGCATACCATAGAAAACAATCATCTGTCCTACATTGAAGATTCCTAAGAATACAGTCATTGTTATGAGAAAAGTAATTTATTGTGACAAGTCATTTAGGGAAACAGAAAACATACCAGAGTAATGCACTGGTCAAATCAGACCAAAACTAAACTCTCCTTTTACCATTAAATATATCAACACCCTGAATTTAGCATTACCAGAATTAAATATAGTGGTGGCAGCCTCATCCTGAGGGAATCTTCTTCTTCTGCAGGCATACAAAAGTTTGTTAGAGTTAATGAGAAGATGGATGGGGCTATTTTTATGTTGAGGTTGGTGGAATCTGCTTACATTTACTTTGAGTAGCCTTTTGAAAATGTATTTATACAAAAAAATGACTTTTCAAGCAACATACTTTAATTCAAATAATCAACCTATAACAAAGTAATGATGCTCTTATTCTTGTAAAATTTCCAGCTATTCTGCTCAACTAGGTAGTTTAGAACGGTTGCAGTTTTTGTTTTTTCTGAGGTGAATTGAAGGCACGGCAAACAATAAGTATCGCCTATTACTTTGCTTCCCCCAAGAACATATATTTTACCCACTTTAAAAAATTTCACAAGCTTCTTGTAAAATATAATTTATGTTTGTGTACTTAGTGTTTTCATATAATCAAATGTTTTTTCAAAGGGATCAGAAATAACATTGTTCAGGGAAGGGATATAAGCAGTGGACACACCAGTCCGATTTTTCTTTACCTCTGTTTTGTTTGTTTTTTGACTGGGAGCTGTACATTTTTGTAATTGTAATAGAATCTCTCTGAGAAGGCAGAGCAGCTTAATACAATAAGTTATGTATTTGATGCTGTCTGGACATTGTGACAGTTTTGACAAATAAGTGAAAAACATATTTTTTAGATGACATGTTTTAACATGAAAGACCAGACCAAACCTCACTTAATAACCCTTCATAAGTCAAAAAGTTGTAATAGACACTACCAGATAGGTACAGTTTTCTTATGTTAATGTAAAAGCTGGTTCTTGTAATACCGTGGGCTGTTTGAACAGAAATTCAAGTCAAACTTTACATATTTTCTTTTGAAAAAAAGAAACGCAAGACACTTATTTATTCCCTCAACTTTACAAATGTGTTGTTTGTGTTGGAAATCATTGAAAATCCTTGAATGTTGAGAAGTGAGAATATTTTCTTCTTCAAACACACTGTGTTGTGTGTGTTTCGATAGCTGAATCAAGGAACTGAGAATCTGAGTTGTTTTTTTTTTATATTCACATATATGCAAGTCTCCAAAAGTGTGACATGAATCTTGCCAAAGCAGTTTCAAACTGTTTTTTTTTTCTTAAAAAAAAATAAAAAAAGATGCCTTAACTGAGGAGAACATTTCTTGAAAAAAGACCATATTCACAGTCATGTCAATCTTTGTTCACACTGCCAGTGATTGAGGGATAAACGGTGTGAAGTCTATAAATGCCATTAATCATCCCAAAAGCACTTGAGGATAGATAGCTGACAACTTAAAAGCTTTATTTTCCTGTATATCACATCTATAATACATACATTTGACCAACAGGTTGTAAAACAAAAGTTTAAATTGGGCACACTGTTTTAGTAAGTATGCTAACTATTTTAAAGAGGGTAAATAATCTTTTAACCAAAGGTTACTGGTTCATTATTAAGCAAATCTTTTAATTAAACATTATCTGGCAAAATAATGTTTTATTCACCTCATGGATTTGCATTGTGAATTGGTTGGAAAACATTCAAATTGCTCTAAATTAGTGAAAAAACTAATTTGATCACATCCCAAATTCTTCCAGTTAAATTTTGTTTTTTCAAACACAAAATCCATCTTAAACTGTAATATGCTTTTCAACCATGTTTCCCCTTCCTCTTTGTACATAGTAGTTTAGTTCAGTTGAGTGTCACTAGTTTTTAGTCAAAGGTTTTTAACTGAAATATGTTTGACTTGAAGCAGAATTTTTGTAAATTAACTCTTATATTCGAATGGAAGTTGTGGTGAATTTATTCCATGTATGTGCAGAATCATCTGTTTGACCATAATTTGAGCTCGAATAACTCTTTCATTTATTGTTCTAATACACAGCTAGTAGGACGTGTGTTCATAAAAAATATATGACACTCCGAATAATATCTGATTAAAAAAGGTATTTGCCACCCCTACCGGGGAGGGCAATAAACATCTTAAAGTTTCAGAACACATGAATTCCCAGCTGGCTGGGAATTGAATATAACAGTTATTCACAACAATGGCGAACTTCATGGACCAGTTTGAAAGTAATGAACGTGAATGAGATTGACGTTCATTCTGAGAATAGTGAGCAACACACAGCCAGAGATGGCAAAAGTACTCACTTTCCGTACTTGAGTAAAAGTACAGATACTTGTGTTAAAAAAT
>NW_015150742.1:538593-543062 GCF_000732505.1 Cyprinodon variegatus
ACTTTTCATTGGATAATGTCAGGTTTTACAGTACTTATTACGGTAAATAGTATGACAGGCCAGCCTGTCTACTACTACCACCAATTTTGCAGAGCACTTGGCAGAGTTTTATGATATAACAAAGAAAAACTTGGACATAAAAAAATCTCATGTTTTCGTGCAAACGTTGCATACCGAGACTTAACAAACAGGTCTGTATATCAGCAACTTCCACTTCAAATTTAAAGCAACATGTCGAGTTAAAGCATCTGATCTATCTTGGGAAATATCTGCTCCTGAATGAGGAACGTAGGATATCATACAGATCTTTTTAGCAGAACCTGAATGTATCTGTATATTTCTGAACTTCTGTTTAATTTGGCTAAATGAAGGCTTAACTGCACATACAGTATACCTTGATGGCATCCAGTATTTTCCATTTCTTTCTATATATTATGATCACAATTTTAAAGGATGAAACATGGGGTTCTATTATGTAGGATTGTGGTTTAAGTTACCAAATGAAAATTAATTAGTTCATTTATAGGTTTGTGAATTATGAACGTGAGTTAGTTCATTTTCATCTGTGTGAACTGAACTTAGAGTTCATTCTTTTTAACTATGAACTTGTACAACATTGGTCACCTTCTACCCCTCTAAGCAGTACAGACAAAGTCACTTAGCTACTCTTCTTTTCTTATAACCCTTTAGGGAGGGTCAGTGTGGAAGAATGTATTAAAAGCAACCAACCCTTATCCCTCTTCTGGCACCTCCTCAGGGAGTGCTTCAAATTGTTTGGGGCCACCATCAGACATTATGATCCCTGAAAAGCCATGGGTCATCCTTGGGTTCTTAACCCATTGGGATAAGCAAAATGCTTGCCATGTGCTGAACAGTCATAGGGCTCAAGCTGTCATCTGGCCAGTTCTGATTCAAGGCAATGCTGGCTGTCACGAAAGGACAAGCTTGGGCCTTTAAGCACTTGACGTGCAGCCTGAAGTGTTGTTTTTACAACATGATATGCATTAAACTAAGATTTAAAGATGTCAGTGTTATGATGGTATGAGATAAAATCAGAAGGGGGACACTGGTCCCCTGGAGCCATGAATGTCAGCAGTGAATTTTAAGACACTCAGTAGCAAATCATTCTGACTTAAAGATCCCTCTAGCCACTTTTGTTGCTTTGCTTGCCTGTGTAAGATGGATATTATCTTTTGTGCTGGTGTTTTTGACCATCAAACTTATCGTCCTCCTCAGTTTTATTTATCGTGTAGTAAAATCACTAAATTTGGTCTGACAGCTGATAGGATTTACCTTTTTTTGTTTTCGAAAAAGGAAAGCTTTTGGTCTTTCAGGATTCAGCACACAAAAACACAGTGATTCAGAAAAATACTTAGTAGCATGACTGTCTCTGTTTACCTACCTGGGGTTGATTACAACAGATTTTTCCTCAGCTGACTTTCTTACAAAAGGGAGATTTGAGAGCTAAACAATAGTTAACAAATTGGTCAGTCAATTTAATTCAAAATGTCAATACACATTTTTGAATGTGAAGAGAAACAAATGGATAAGAATGAATAAGACAAACTTGGGACCAGTGCATCATTTAAATGAAGTATTGCTCAATACTGTACCTCTGATTTCTTCTGGAAAATCTATGCAGACATTGGAAAGAGAGGGTGTTATGTTTAAGAGGAGATTAAACATTTATACAGAATATTGGTTAAAGCTGTATAAGGTAGAAGCAAAAAAAAAATACTTATTAATAATCAATCAACCAGTTTTTATTGACATCAACAATTTGCATCATATTGCAGATTTCAGTTTCAGTGCTACACTAGGGAGGGAGAGGGAAAAAGCATATTTTACAATTTATTCTTGACAGGGTACAGTTTGAGGTTTCAAAAAACATCCCCGGCACAAGAAAAGGACATAACACACAAACATTTCAACACAGAGTAAACATTAAAGGCCAGGATTCACAGTCACATGTGAGTCTATCTGGTATTCGAGCATCAGTTGTATGTGTGTGAGAGAGTGTGTACAATTTGTCCATGAATGCTGTCGAGAGGCCCTTGTTCTCAATAAGATGGAAGTTTATGAACCGACATTGCAGTTCTGAACACATCCACAGGTGTCCACGGGTAGGGAAGGGAGGGAGCCGGCAACTCTAGGATCTTCTGCCATAGTCTTCAAGGAAGTTTAGATAAGAGGGAAGCCAAAATCCAAAACACATGTTTGTTTTGAGAGAAAGCTGCACATCCTCAACTGACAGCATTGTAAAGCGTACCATTCTCCAAGCTTTCCAGGAGTCCAGGGTATATCCCATGAAGTATGTAATGGTAGGACCCCTTCCAGTTGAGAAAATTTTATCAACTGCATCATAAAAACAGCTGACCAGAACCATTGTTTGATTTGAGTGTTATGAAAAGACAAGACACAGCAAAGCAAGTACAGAGCAGGGAGGTGTAGTAGCAGCAGTAAAATGTAACCGCCTCCACCAAGTGTTGAACAGATAAAATGTATGTTTCAAACTTTCATTTTTGGCCTTATCTCTCCTTTCCCTTCACACATTATTTTGTTAATATACTAATATGAGATAAAAGTGTCTAAGCTCTAAGTATTTGCCTATTGTACAGTTTCAAATCATTGGCTCTTATGATAGTTAAGAAAATCACACATTCCTGAAGTAAGAATTCTTAAAATCCTTTGAAGGTTTCATCCTACATTTTATCTAAATTTGTCCAATCTGCTTTAATGGGGCAGATAATGCTCGGACTACAAGTTTATTAGCCATTTCTATAGTTTCCAAAACTGGAACAGAAGCTGCCAGCGGACATTTAATTTCCATTAGGTTGATGGAAGTTTTATTTTCAAATTGATCCCTTTATTTCATATGTTCAAGTTATTGTATTATGAATGAGCTTAATGTAAAGCACTAAAAATAGAAGGATGTCATAAATCGTGATTTTTTTCTCAACCTTTTCTCTTACTTACAACTTACACTTACTAGAGACTTGCTACAAACAGTGTGCCACATTTTTTTTTTATTAATCGTAGAACACACAAACACTGTATCTTATAAGCTGTTCAGTATATTTTATTTTCCCATGAAATATTCCATCCAACCAACACAAAGCTGCACATGGTGCTACACATACAAGAACAAACAAAATAGCTGCAATTTACCGTACATGTGGTAATAGCAAAAGACACACAAACTTCATTCTACCACGCATTCCAATGCAGCCTTCCATTGAACCACAAGATAATGTTTCACCTCCAATTCCTTTCTGCTCCAACTCTGATTGCTAACTTTACAATTGTGTGGCAGAAATTTGCCCATGGGATGAGTTGTATGCCAAATCAGGCAAATTGTTTTGAGAATTTTGAAAGACGGTGGATTCTTTGTAAAAATGGGAAATTTTTCTCATGAAAATTGTATTAACTGCTTGAGGATTGTTTGTGGTGTTTTGAAGAAAATGCACTACGTTTTAGCACTACATCTAGAGAGGAGAGCAGGAGTTGTGTTTATAGTTCAACAGAGATGGTTCAATGGGTTGACACATGAGATGGATGATGTGGTCATTTTGCCTGAAGTACCAGTGTTTGTGGGTAAAACAAATAAGAAAAAAACTATGGGAAGAGGATTGTACCCAATCCAATTAGATTATCTGCCGATTGGACTTTTTAATGCAATGTGATTAAAATTAACTAAAATCTAAGCTGTATTTTAGTATACAGTATATACCATACCTAAATGTGTCTACAGTATATCATTTGATTATACTTTGATGAAACTGTATGTTTTAAATTAAAACTGAACCAAACATTACACTGTGGCGACTGAATCTATTTAATGTAACTGGGGTTATAAGTGCATTATAGTTAAAATGTTGTCCGACATATGTACAGGGAACACAAACGGTGAAAGTTAAGTTGTAAAATGGTTCAAAAAAATAAAAAAGAATTTAAAACTGAAAAAAGTAGGTAAAGACACAGTGAGAAGGAGAGATGAGGTGAAGAAAAAGGTGAGGGTTAGGGTAGAGTTTGAGACGTGTGAGTGCATGTTAATGCATATATTTCTAACTTAGACAGTTAGAGAGAGAGAGAGAAAACTGTTTCAAGGACATGTTACCACCTTCTATGTGACTTGACTTGAAGGTCACCTTATCACCCTGGTTGGACATTGAATGCTCATGTGCATGAAGTATGAAATGGCCTAGATCCTTCTGGACAAATTCAGGCCCATTATATGATTTCCAAAATTTGATCAGTTTGGTGAACTAAAGTTTGATATTTTACTCATCATAATTTAGGAGTCCTTACAATTTAACAGCTTTGTATCCTAACATGTAAAATGAAAAGTTTTCAACCCACTGCAAGTGCATAACCAATGGTTAATAAGTGGCTACTTTAGACTACTTTATGAAAGAAACAATTGCAGCAAACACTTTCTCAACATTTGTTTTTTTAAGAAAATGTGTGTG
>NW_015150742.1:543241-547090 GCF_000732505.1 Cyprinodon variegatus
TACAGAAGACTAAGTACAGTAAATGCTGTCTAGTAAATTAGTCCTCATGTTGCAGGGACTGAATTATTCTTGTACAATGAATATATGGGGTTACTTACTAATCAAACTAGCGATTCTGCCTAAGTAAACTGCCATGAAAATTGAACAGAATAAAAACCCTTCCCCCAAAGTAGCTTCCCTCCACAATCTAAGAACAACATGGTGAAAATCTATTTAAAGTGAACGTGTATAATTTAACAAAATTAGGTACCCTAGGCTTAGAAACCTCTAATGCTGACCTGGTTAAGAGCCTATGGTCAATCAATTGTTATGAAGTTGCGGTTGGTTTCCTCTCAAAAGTTGATGCCGGAGAATTGGAAATGAACTGAATGGAAAGGATTGATGCAAAAGCAGCATCTATTGCATTGATAGAAGTCTTTGTTATTCATTGACCCACTGAGCCAAAAAATGGCTATGATGAAAAACAGATTTGCATCTCTGCCCAAACCTTTGGCCATGACTGAGTATAACACAGCACATGGAATATAACATAATAAATCCTTATAAATGTTGCATGACATCAGTACTCTATGGCATTACACTTTAATTCCAGATTTTCTTTTTGCACAAATGTTAAGTAGCATACAGTTCTCATTATAAAGCACCTGTATTTTTTTTACCATATATTTGACTTCTTAAATGAAGAGACAAAGAAGTTGAGTACAAACATATAGCAGATTATTTTACTTCCTGTGTAATTTGTTAAATAATGTAATAATTGAATAATATAAGTTGGTCATTACAGACAGCGTTGGGATTGGGATTTAAAAAGTAATTACTTAAATGTAAATTATGTTTTCAGAATCATAATATTGAAATACATTATGAATATTTTACTGCCAAACTAAAGCCACAATAAGCATGGTTGACAGTCTTTGATGCACAACAATAAATGCCAGTCATCTTTACATGCCCCCCCGTCCACCCCTCCACATCAACCATCTAAGCCATTACAGTCGGAACAGCCATTACTGGCTATGAGCGCTATAATAGCGTCGATAATTCTGCCATGCAGCCTTCTATTCAAGCTGTTCATCCCTCAGTATTTCAATTTTCCCTGTTTCACTAACAGGCTAAACAGACCTCATCAGTCAACTGCACTCTCCCCACAACCAGATGCTTCTATTATTTCCTTTGTGTTTAATTGACAATGGTGATGATCTACCAGGGAGAGTAATAGTTTCAAAGTCAAATAAGGCTTTGAATCCTGAGCAGTGACTACACCCATTGTTGTAAATAATAAACGTTTTAGGTAAAGGTTCACATCTGTAGTCCCTGTGCTTGTTTTATAGACTGTATTGGAGACAACTTTAAACTCCAGGCACATCCTGGCTAATAATCCACTTCACCTCGGGGCATGGGGTGCGCATAAGCTTGAAAGAGAAAGGGGATAAAAAAAATTGTCATAAAAAAGGGAGATAAAAAAAAAAACTCTCACCTCCTGCCCGCTCATCACAGGAAGTGCAGCCTCAGCAGCCGCTTATGCAAAAGCTCTCTGATGATTATGCAGAGACCAAAGAATGCTTGAAGCGCAAACAGCTGGCCAGACCCAGTCAACAATCATACAGAGTCCTCTGATCTTTTTAATGCATTTTTTAATTACTAATACCTATTGACAGGGCATCTGTTGGTGTGGAAGCAAGTGAATTCCAAACATGTGATTGTGCATGAAACTATCCTAATCATTAAAAATATATTTCTAAGAGAAATATATCAAGGGAATGCTAACTTTGTTCTCAAAATTAGAATTTGAAAATTTTGAACTGGGGTTATTTTAGGACTTTAGAGCAATTAGTATCTAATCAGGCAACTGATTACTGATAAAACCTTTTCTATTTGATTCATCAAGGGGTTAATTATTAGGGTGTTTTTTTTTTTAGATCATCACCCAGCTGCAAAGACAACCTAATAACCAATTGTGATGAGTAATAAGCAACCCAATGGGCAATCTCCTTCAGGATTTTTTTGGATGGCGTATAACTTATCATTTCATCTCTTATGTGGATTATGCTGTTCGTAGAAGTAGGGGTTTGTTCCATAAGTGGTGGGTTTCCAGATCAGGACCACTCTGTCTGTATTTTTGTGTCTCTCCTTTGTGAGTATTCCCCAGGACAGCTGTGCCATATATGTTTTCATGTATGTGTCATTTATGGAAAGTAATCAAGATCAGGAGTCTCCAACTCATTCCTCCTGGGCCGAGGTCCTGCAATTGTAGATTTATGTCCGCTTCAAGACATCAGACTTGAATATGAGCTTACTAGCAGAGCTCTGCAAAGCTTTACTGCATGCTAGTGAGGTAGTTTAGCTAGTTTACTAAGGTGTGTTGGCTAAGGGACACAACTAAAAGTTGCAAGATATCAGCCCTTGAGGTTGTGATTTTGTGACCACTAGAAACATACTGCAGCATTTTGCTGAGGTAGAGCATCACCGCATATATCAAAAATATGCAACAGTAATATGAAAAATTAGATAAAATAATAAAATCTCAGAGGGTGACCTGGGCCCTTTTATTGAGGCTAGATGTAGATAGATGGAAGCTGTATTTGGAATGGGAGGTAATCATTGCCATTGGTAGGTTAACCTTCTGTAAATGCCGCCAGAATTAGGGCACAAGTCAACTGAAGTTGAGTCATTTCACATCTGGATAACTCGAAAGTTATATGTAATGTTCAGCTGTAACCCACTCTGAGTTAATGTGATAACATCATAGAGGGAATCATCGACTCGAGTTTTACTTTTCCTGTCAAATTATCAACTTGGAAAAACCTGAACTCATTAATGCCCTAGTGGGAAGCACATTCTTTGTTGGGCCTTCTAGGTAAGGTGTTACTGTTTAGACTCCACATGAAGTCTAAAATGAAAATGATACCCAAGAAGCTGAAGAAGTCACCAGTGGTGGTTAGAAAGTCACATTGGATAATAGAGAGAGCATGAGGATGTGGTCTTTCTGAAGTTTACAATCCTTTTTAAATCATTAAGGTCAAGACAGTAGAAGGCTTTAGATAAATCAGATTACTCAATTGGAAGAGCTTATCCTTCAGCAGGGTCCACAAAGAGGATCAGTGTGTAAGCAATAACTAAGGGGTTGTAAAAAGGCAGGTCCAGGGAAAATCGGACAAATATATCCAAACCACCTCTGCTGGTTTCTCTAAGTGTGGAGGAGAAGTGGCTGTACTCTTAGCCTCTCCTGAATGACTGAGCTCCTCACCCCACCTTTTAGAGTGCCCAGCCACTCTACAAAGATTTCGGTAATAATCCAGATTTCCAGACCATAGTTTAGGATAGGGATGTAGACTGAATGGTAAATTAAGAGCTTCACTTTTTTACTCAGCTCTCTCTTCATCTAAATAGACACATGCAGCGTTCCACATTACTGCAGAGACAAAACCAGTCATTTTATAACATTAATGCACTTTTAAGGATCTTTATGCTGCTTCAGCAATCTAAATCCAATTTCTTCAATGGTCTTTGAGGAGTGTTCGCCTAGTGATTAGAACAGTGTGCTTGTGCTCTGAGAAGATTGCAAGTACTCAGTTCGATTCCCACAGGCTGCACTCTGGGTCCCTTAGCAAAACCCTTAACCCTACACTGCTCACTGGGTGCTACACAATGGCAGCCCACTGCTCCCCAAGGGGATAGGTCAAATGCAGAAGTTATTTTTTCGAATGTGAGATCAACAAAGTTCAATTATTAATATTATTATTGTCATTGTTATAGTTAATATCATTATTATTCATTAATAAATTGAGCTAAAGGCTCTTCTGAAAGCTATTTCAATCCCATTAATATTATTCTCTTTAAATTTTATAT
>NW_015150742.1:547199-550601 GCF_000732505.1 Cyprinodon variegatus
AGAGAGGTTTTAGCTATTAACTATCACTTGTTTTTTTGCTGTTGCTTTGGAAAACAACCTTTTTACTTTTCATTACAACATTCAAAGTTGCAGCTGAGGTAGAGTCATAAATGCAGGGCAATTATATAAAAACAATTCAAGACTTGGCAGAAAATCAGTTACTTGAAATAACAGTTCTTTTTTTCATGTACCATGAAACCTCAAGGAGTTTTTTTTCCCCTTCCTTCCTCATTGGTAACATATGATTGTTTGACCAGATTTGCCTAACAGCCTTGGCTTAGGTATGTAGCATATGCCCACCATTAATTTCCTTAACACAACTTTTGCATCATGACTGAATAATATAATAATAACCCCATCATGGGTAGGCCTAGAGCTGGCCTACCCAAAGAACAAGGTTTAGGCAATGTCTTGGTTAGGCCTAGTTAAAGTTCAGCCTCAAATACACTAAAACATTTTTGGCAAGACTTAAACACTGTTGACTACATATGTTCTGCATCCAATTTGATTGAGGCTTTTTTTAAAGACTATTGGAGCAACATTTAAGTCGAGAGACTTGAAGAGACTCGAAAAGAATTGTGCCTGGAAAGTAGGTATTTTGCCTTTTCTTCGTTTATTTTATTTTTCCTAACACATGCATAATTTTTAGGTACGCTCCAAAGAGCTTAATGATTTACTTTTGGTCCGTCAGTATCCCTCCCCAAAATACACTGATGTTTTTGGTTATTACTGAAAAAAACACGAGTAAAGGATTTTATTGCCACCAAGATAAGCTAGGGGAGAAAGAAGCGGCGGAATAAAAACACTTGAAATAACATTTTAAACCCTTTTTTCTGCTCTCCAGAAAAAGAAAATCAGAAAACATTTTTACACCTCAAACTATACAGAAAACCTTTGGTGGCTAGTCAACAGATATTTCTCAAAGCACAACCATGTTGCAATACATGCAACATATTTACAGAATTTGTAGTATATAGTAATTCTGAGATCTATTTTGCTATATTCCTTGTTTGAAACCTTTCAGTCTTATGGGCCTTTGCCCCACATGGTGCGTTGTCTTTGAAACAGATCTTATAACAGCAAAGCGATCCCTGGAATGGCCTCCATTTTTCTTGTCTAATGTCTGAAAAGCTACACAGTAGAAACATCACTCGTAAAATAAGTTCCAGCCATTGCTCTCTTTGTTATCTTGTCTCAGGGTTTTTATGGGTCCGGGCGCAGTTTTGCTTTGGTCAGGTGATAACAAACCAGGCAGAAGAGAGTATACATCTGTCGAATGTTTGGCAGAGGGGCTGTTGCTGTGAAACATCGAGTCAGCTAAAAGGTTTGAGCTCCGTCAGCACCCTGCGGTGCCTTTACAGTTTAATACAAAGAGCCGAGGCAGGCTGTCAGAGAGGGGTGCAGTAGAAACCTAATAAAACACACATACACGTTGTTATATGTGCACACCCACAAGCCAAAAACCTCTCTAG
Organism: Cyprinodon variegatus; assembly: GCF_000732505.1. Taxonomy (NCBI): domain Eukaryota; kingdom Metazoa; phylum Chordata; class Actinopteri; order Cyprinodontiformes; family Cyprinodontidae; genus Cyprinodon; species Cyprinodon variegatus. The sequence goes on from NW_015150742.1 coordinate 548,672, forward strand.
TGAGCTTTACATGAAACACACCCTTAAGTACTATTGTTCAATTGGCCCTAAGGGGGGTTACAAATTTGCTATAGATGGATAATCAACTACAGTGACAGCAGTATATTTTAGATTTTTTTTTTTTTACTAAAATAAAACAATTTTTTTGTGCTGGTTGCACATTTATTTTAAACATATCACATTTACATACATGTTTTGCATTAGTGACATATTTGAATAATTTGTCTGACAAGGCGGTAGATAGAGGTAAATATTTTTTTGACCATTCATCTTCCTTTCCTTTGTATCTTACTTTACATGTTACTCTTTATTTAAAGATAACCGAAAGGAAAGAAATTAAAAAAAAAACATTTACAATACTTTTTCATTCACAAGAAGAGACATAAGTTGTCAAACAAACAAACAAACAAAATATAGCAAATTGTTTCCACAAAAAAAAATATTTTAAATATGCTTAGCAAAATTCTACAATTTCTTTTGAATCAGAAAAGCAAAACAGAAACACAGGATTCATGTTTATTCATGTATATTTTATATGTTTTAAACATTTACTTAGCACAGGATTTTAAGATGTTCCATAATTAAACTGTATGTATTTAGAATTTCAAATTTTGATTCTTCTGTTAAATGGTTAAAAAATGTAAACCCATTTAAATTATAGCTGCAGTCCTTTTTTCCAAAGAAATTCACTGAAAATCAGGATTGTTTGCAGAAAGTTTTGTTGTTCAGTAACCAATGACATAGTTTCACTTAAACCCTGATGGAATCCAAATTATTTATGTGTATTTTAATTTGCTGTAAAGGGAGGTTCACAAGTTTTAATTATTGATTGATATGTCTTGTTTTTTTTGTTTTTTTTTTGGCTTTTTTTTTCATTTTTCCTTTCCTTTGAGTCTTTGAGAAAGTATAAATGCTTTAATGCTCTTTTACTTAGCAGCTAACACATTTCTTAAGAGAGTTATTTTATCGATTCAATGTTGTCAATCACTTTGTGTAGTTTTTCTTTCCTTAAGATATTTAGATCCAGCCCTTGCATGTGTTGCTCTATCTTTATGAGAAGGTACCTGATAGACCTTTGGACAAGCAGTATATCATTCTAAAAAAACACAGAGTAAAAAGGTGCAATGGATTAAAAAAAATCACAACTTACACCCACCAATCGTTTTTTTCTCTGTCTTCCTCCTACAGTGTAGTGTGTGGCTTCAGACTATTCTGTGGTATTAATGTTCAGTCCTATAAAAAATAACAGTATGAAATCTAATTTCCTATCATTTTAAAATGTTTAAAAAATCTGGATAATCATTTTAAACATTACGAAGTGCTACTGTACTTACACACGACTTTGCCCTCTATCTCACATATGTCCATGTATTTTTCAGTAGCTTTCCGCTTGTAACATTTCCCTTCTGAATAATCTTTGGATCTTTGTGTTTTTTTGTTGTCTGGAACTGTCAGCAGGCCTTTGAATTATTCCACCAGCTGGTGCTATGGTTTTGTGGAGTCACACAGGTAAGTGAATTTCTATTTCAAATAGTTTTATTCCTTTTCTTCTTTTTATTTTGTTATGTTTTCTGCCATAATATATCTTCAAACAATTGATAAAGAAGGTGCTTTTGTGCCAGAAAAATAAAACAAAAAACAAAAGAGGACATACATTTTTAAAAGCATATGTATTTTTAAATATAAACATAGAAGGAATAAATATTGCCATATGCTAAATAGACCTCAAAATATTGTAACAAAAAATAGCAACTACTTGAATACAGGAAGACTTTGTCTTTAGTGGCAATCAGCTGTTGAAATAATTGCTTTATGTGTCTCTCTAACAAAGGTGTAGATGCATGAATTAAGAACGGGATTATGAAGTTGATTTGAGTAAATTAACAAAGCAAAATTAATTATATATTATTAAATAGTTTTTTTTTTTTTT
>NW_015150742.1:550925-560864 GCF_000732505.1 Cyprinodon variegatus
TATGCTCTCCCTCTGCTCTCACTCTTTGTTGATTCCTTGTCTTTGCTGTCCACTTTCCTCGTCTCTCCCTGGCTCCTCCTGTTTGGTTTCCCCAAATGTCTCCATAGTTCTGGTTTGCTTTTGATTATTAGTTGGATTCCTGCCTTTGTTACTGTTTTTGCCCCTTTAAACTCCCAAGAAATCTCCTCAGCCTCTCTGCCTCTGCATTTGGGTCCTGAACCACAACTAACCCTGACAATCTCCAAACTACGGATCAAAAAGCATAGGTAGAATACATATTCCCAGTTACTGAGAAGTACCTGTAAAGACATGGACGACATTTGTCATTGCTGAAAGTTCTGGCATCCAATTTTAATCAAATTTATAACCAAATAAAGATGGCTGATGGGTAATGCAAAGCCATGTGTGTAGGAAACTTCTCTGAAAAAAAGGACAAATCTTTCACCCAATGATGCCAAAGCTCTGAGCTACATTTTTTTTTTTTTTTTTGACTTAGGCAGTATTAGATTCTAAAATAAAGATGAGTGATAAAGGGAACAAGGTATGTCCTTTTGTTTGATGTGTATCATAACAACAGAGTTTAATTTATGTGTTACCTATGTAGCTTGCTCTCCATAAAAGAAATGCAATAAAAATGGTCATCAGACACAATAAAGGTCTTAATATTTAACTCATGCAAATTTGTCTAACTGTTTTTTCTCACTTTCAATTACCTAAATGATTTGGGCTCCTACTCTTCAAATTCCAATGCCCGCCTAGAGAGCACAGTGTAGGCATCCTTTAAGGCTTGGGCCACATGCCAACAAGATTGACTGTGATAGTCAATAAAAGAGTGAAGAAGATAGAATAATATGAAGTGTTTTCTTGTGAAAGACCTAACATTTGAGTGCATTTAAATGGAAAGCAAATATAAATATGCATTGACAGATTGCCTCCAAGAGAAAATCTGTTGAGGCTGGCACTGATGTTTTCCATTTGGAACTGCCTGCGTTTGGGAGAAAAAGTGGCCTGTAAATAAACTTCTGGTTTATTTGCAGGGCTTTATAACGCAAGGCCATTCTAGAAATGCATACATAAAACTAACAGTAGAACAGTAGAGTGAGGTCTTATTAAATGAGTAAGGTCTGGCATATTTTTATTTTTCTTACTAATTAGAATATTCAGGACTGATTTTACATTAGTTAAGCTATAAAAAGGAAAATGCAAAATAAAAGAATGGCACAACAGTCAATTAAAGCCAGATTTCTGCATAAAATCACATATACATATTTATTTTTGCTAAACGTAGCGCTAATAAGCCTTCAAATGCCATATCCCTTTAGGAAAAGAAGAAATTAGAAAAAGAATCCCTAACAGCTTTAGTAAAAAAATAATGTTTGTTCTGCTTTCCTGCCATGCAATGTTTTCCAGCTTGAATGTTTTCCAGACTCCATTTTTAAACAGTGTTTGAAATGAAATCAAATTAGTTTTATTGATAGAAAGAATTTGGACATGGGGCGTTCCTGCAAATAACTAAATTGTGCTTATTTCATAATTATTTATACATTATGATTTATTTATGAACTTTTTTGTAGTGAATTAAAAACTAAAGATACAAATAATAATGCAAACAACTAGAAGAAAATAGTCTTGATAGTAAAAGCAATAAAATCTGCAAAACATGTCAAACACTGGCCTGATTTTTGATGAGTTCCTGGGTTGAGTTCTTGGAGAGTGTTGGCCTAGTGGTTATAGCAGTACACTTGTGCTCTGAGAGGATTGTGAGTACCCAGTCCGATCCCTAAAGCCTCCACACTGGGTTTTTGAGCAAAACCCTGAACCGACACTGCTCCCTGGGCCATATATATGCAAGCCACTGACCCCACCAGGGGATTGGTCAAATGCAGAGAGGGAATTTTCCCATTGGGGGATAATAAAAGGATTCACATTTACAAGAATAGTTTGAAAATCCTTTAAAGATCCAACAGATCTCAAGGAAAGAGGAAGACTGGTTCAGGACCTAAGGCCTGTAAATTAAAAGTTTTTCCAAAATTCTTACATTAGCTTTTCAGAGGCAAGACAAGTCCGAAGAAAAGCAAAAACAAAATGGTGATCTGTAAATTCCCCAGGATTAAGACGTATGACCTCTAGTTTTACAATATAGTTACAGCGGACACACAAATAGATGCTATATACATAAAAATCATTATAATACTAATTATTGTTATTATTATTGTTATTAATATAATAATTGAACTTTATTGATCTCACATTGGAGAAATTTGCCTCTCTACTTGACCTGTACCCTTGGGGAGCAGTGAGCTGCTGTAGTACTTAAGTATTTGGAGAAGTAGTTCTTAATAGTGATTTGTTGTCTATTTTTGCCTAGCATGCTTTCCTGGCAAAAATGTGTGAAAATAAGCATATTAAGCCCTTTACCTGTCCTTTTTTTAAAAGCGTCATACTCTTATATTTGTGACAAACCCATTGCATAGGACTTTGCTTTCTCTGCTCTCTCTCCTTGTTGGTAATATCATATCAAATTAAATGTTCTGCCCTGTCAGTTTATACTCTAACTGCACTAAATATGATTTGCATTCTCATTTCACAGATGAAACCTGCAGCCCATGAAAAGAATAGACCCAGATGCCAGGGTGGGTTCTTTTCGTCATTGCAGTAGTTTGCCTCAGTCTGTAAGCCATCGTATTAGCCAGCCCAACGAGTGTATATCTGAAACTTGTATTTATAGTGCCTCTAAAATGATTTACATCTCTTTCAAATTATAAACCAATACACACCAGCACATAAGTGAGAAAGGGAGATGAAGACAGGTGATAAAGAGTTATTAACTTGTAGAGCAACATTTTTGCTGAAATTAAAGTTACAACCATTTTGTAGTATCCCTCTATCAATTTAACACACCTAGAGGCACCATTTTTTGTAACACTCCACTCTGGGGAAAAGTTTAAGCTATTTCAGATATGTTGGAGTTTATTTGTGGTTAGTGTATTTTTCGCAATTTTGTTAGAGACATATCAATTTTCAGATAGAAGCTCTGGCTGGGTCTAGGGCTGTTGTCCTGCTAAAATGTGAACCATTCTGTTATCCCAAATACATTATAACCCAGAATTGACCTCTATTTAGCTCTAATTGTCTTCCCAACAACTGCAGCTTACTTGCAGACTATCCCACTAGTTATGCATGGTTTTGTGCAGTTTTAATTTTTTCCTCAGAAACAACTTTTTTTTCTTGTAGTAATCTTCACTCATCTTCCAATTACTCTAAATCTAAGTAGTTTTTTTATCTGCTTATAACAAAAAAAATCCCCATAGCATAATGTTACAACCACCATGTATTTGAGGAAGTCGTCTGAACCTCCATCCAAGTCTTCTGTCTTTTGCAATTAAGAGAGAGGTTTATCTTCCTGGGCTCTAATTGTTTTTGTTTTAATTATCCACAGTAAATTATGAATATAAACTAGTACTTCGCAAATGCTAAACTGAACAAAAGTACACTTTTTATGCAACTTAACAATATCCAACGTTGTATGTGTCTGCAACATTAAATTTGAATTCACTGATGTTCATGTTAAAAAAAAAAAAATTTAAATGAACACTTTTTCAGTGTAGAAACTGTAAAAGCCAGTATATTCTCTTCATCAGTCATTTATTTAAATCTTGCATTCTGAGGAATTGTCAAGTTGTCATGATGGTGTCGAAATCCAAGGCAGTGACAATACGGAGGCTTTGTCTTTGAACCATAAGAGAATAGGAGGGTTAAACCAGACAGTGAGGCAATAAAAGCAGTCTATTACAGCACAGGAAAACAGGAGCGTTTGTCTTTCAGCTAGAGCCTCTTTTCTTTTCTGAAAAAAAAAGCACAAGCAAAATAAAACCAACAGACGCTCTTACATGTTGGGAGCTTTACTGAAAAAACAACAGCAACAAAAAAAGGTCAAACATATTAGCAGTTGTCAATTTAGATTCCAAAAATAATTATAAAGACTATCTCATAAATCCTTTACACACAATTTGTTATTTTGGGTTGAAAAATATACTCGGTAAAAGGCAAAAATCATTACTTTTCATTAATCTTTTACTATATTCGCTTCTCATCTTCAACCTTCTCATTGATTGCGTGTTGGCTGTGGACTAATCGATAAGCTAACAGTAACACTAACACATTCTGTGTTGTGTGTGACAAAAAAAAAGAACACAAAAGAAAAGCTTATCTCAGGGTAGTTTTATCAGATTTAGAATGACTGGACTGTTGACAGTGTTAACGGTGTTGACATGATTTTACTAAAGTTCAGACCCAAATGCGAAAGACCAAACAGGGAGACCAGGAGAAAAGATTTAACAGGTTTTATTGAAGAGATAATGCTGAGAGAAGTGTTGCTCTGAACATTGCTCAACCGGAACTGAAAAGTGAGGGGGGGGGAGAGACACAGCGATTAGTTCAGGCACAGTGGGAAATTTGATTCGTGAACTTGGAGAAGAGGATCTGGTTGCTGACTCATGTTTCCAGAGAAGTTGTTGAATCTTTGACTCCAGTCTGTATGCGGATGTTCCAGTGTTTGTCTGATTCGGTGGAGGGCGGAACAGGGTTTACCCAGAATGCGGTTGTTTGTAGGTGAACGGAGAAGCTGACTGCCACTCAGATTTTCTGCGGTACTTGAACGGGTTGTAGTGGAGATGAATCTCTTTCTCAGTGTGAAGCTCAAATGATCTCTTGGGGAAAGTGGGTCCGAAACTCCTGTTTGTGACCCCAGCTCAACTTGAAGCTTTGTTGATCCTTCCAGGGAGAGAAGGTCAGAAAAATCCAGTTTGCAGGATGACTTCCTGCCGAGAGGCAAAGACAACAACAATGTTAAAACTCAAGAACTCAGTTTGACTCAGCAAAACTCAGCTTGGCAAGAGTACCCAGAACTGGCAAACACTCTGGCGTCGAGGTAGTGGCAGACAGCAGCTTAAGAACACTCCATTAACGAGGAAACCATTAGCAGGTGTGTGAGGAGGCGGACCAGAACCAGGCCCCTCCTGGTGGAGCAAGGGAGACAAACACAGAACACAAACACACACACATTAGTCCTGACAGGTGTTGCCTGAAAGTAAAATCACCATAGGTTCAAATTTTGACTTAGAATTTTCTTTGCATCCATTAAACCTAACATGTTTAGCACTTCTCAGGTACTCTGACATTCTCCCATAGTTAAAATAAATATGCAATACAGACTCCGTCTGTATGCATGACTCTGAAGGATTACCTTAAAGAAATTTGACACTTGCACATGGAGAATTAGCATTACATTATCACTACTGCTTTATCAAGGCAGCACTTTAAAAAGAAAAATGTCTAGAGAGCTGTAATGAACAAAATTTATTTTTGTATACACTTGTGTGTACAAAATGACAAATAAAGTCTGTCTAAGTCTAAGCAGAGGTTTGAAGAAACATCCTTCTGTCAGCAATTTTGTCTTTTAAACTGCTTAAGGTTTAGTGCTTTTAATGAGCTTCAAGTAAAGAGTTTCTAAAGTTTTATCAGTTTCCTAGACCCAATATCATAGACAAAGTGGTCACACTTTTTTATCAAAAGCAATCAAATTCTCAGAGCATATAGCTTACCCACTATGAAGCAAGATACTGCAGTCCATTTTTAATTACCTATATCATTACTTAACCTTGATAAGGTATAACCTTACATGAACCCAACTTCCAAATTATCTGTACTACCTCAGAGACATCACATTAATATTAATGATTCATAGAAAGTGTTGTTATTGTGCAGAAGCTACATTTTTCAGTTTTTTTTTAAGTTTTTGTTCTCATGTGTTCTTCTGGATGATTTACTTGTAGCAGAATGCTTAAGCCACCTGTATTATATATATATATATATATATATATATATATATATATATATATATATATATATATATATATATATATATATATATATATTATTAAGGTGATAATAGGCTGATTTTGTAATTGTCTTAATGTGGCTTTTAAAATTCAGGTCAGAGTCCATGACTTCACCAAGACATGACCATGACTACACAAAAAGGACATCATATAACTCGCTAACAGGATACAAAATACAATAATTTTAACATGAAGACATTTAGAACATATTCAGGACCAAATCAAGCCATGATAAAAGTAATTTAATTATGGAAAGCATTTTATAAAGAGCCTCATGCCTGTATTACAGTGGATTTGTATGTAACATTGTACTTACATGTAATTATACGAGATACTACTAGCAGAAAGTAGTATTGATATGCAGTTAATGTAAACACAAATGAATCAAATAAAAGAAAAATTGAAAATGAAATGAAAATAGGTTTGTGCCAATAAAAACTTTCAAGATAATTATAATTCTCAACAAACCGCAAAAACCACACATCATGCATGCATTGACAGATTCATGTTTTGGCTTAAATCTGTCAGTAAGTTGAACATTCTGTGCTCAGAATTGAACTTTTTCTCATCGTTTTCTTTCTGAGTTATGTTTCTAAGGGAGGATATCAATAGATGAAGTCTAATGCTTAAAAAATACCCATCGACAAAAATATGTTAAAAAAAATTAATATTACATATCTCCCACAAACTCACTTCTTCTGTTTGTATCCTAGTTTTTCAGTAGTCCTACCACCTGAAGTCAAACCTTCCTTACCGGGGGGAAATCCATGACCTAGATTTATATTGAAAAAGTTTTTTTTATTTTTTTTTTTTTCTCGGTGCTAATTTTAGAAACCCTGTATTTCTTGTAAAATCCTGAACTGAGACTTGATACATTATCATCCTGCCCTATTTCTTCTGATAATAGCAGTTAATGAAGGATATGCAATCATCCAATGTGCTGTGTGCAAATTAAAAATCTTTGTCTATTTCATTTATAGCTGAATCTTTGTTTCATACCCTAATCCTCTTTTTTTTTAGAATACTTTAAACTGTGGCCTTCATATAAAAATACAGGTGAAAAAGCACAAAAGCCCAGAGCAGAGAGTTTCAGAAACCATTTTTAAATCTTTTATTTCAGTCTCTGTAAGACTTCCATCTATCACTCATCTGACCCAAAGAAAGGCAAAATAGTAAGCACACTGTAAGAGTCAGTCATACTTATCGCAGGTCAGTCCAAAGGTTATTGTCTGTTCACTCTGCTTTAGGGAGATGTCAAAATCCAGAAACACAGAGAAAACGAAATTGGTCTTCAGTGGCAGCAGCAGAAAATTAACTGTTGTTTATGGCCTTAACATTGCAGACATGGATTGTATTCATTCAATGGTCTGCCCTCTCTTATCGAGCAGATGAATCATTTGATTATTCAGCTGAGGCTGTAAAGTAGTCAAAAATACTCCCTAAGCATACATAACGGTAAATTCCACAAAAGTACCAAGTAACTCTTGATCTAATCAATCGAAAAAACATGTTATTATTTATTTTCCATAATAATAAAGAAAAACAAGCCAATACTACATTTAAAAGATGAAAAAAAAGGGGAAACAAAACATGGATATAATAAGTATATCTTTGTCTATCCTCTGATTCATCTGTCTAAATATATTGTTAAAAATGCCAATATATGTAATATGAATCTGAACAAAGATTATGGAATAAACCTTGAAAATGGTACTGTATGTAGAAATCTAAATATGAATCAAAGAAATTCCACAATAAAGACTACATCCTCATGGGAAATGTCAATTTGCACTAACATGTACAAATTATTTTCCACCAAAGCTAGATTTGTTCCGCTGCATTGCAAGTCCAGATTGATATTTACTTATGTACATGGCCTGAGACCTGACATGAGATTTGTGCATGTCATTGCAAAGTAATCCATGGAAAAAATTAGCTTGAAAAGAACAGCAGATTTTTTTTTGATAATTTTGATTTGAAAGCTTTAATATAAACATTCAGTAAATAGGCAGCTTATAGTTCATTGAGTGCACAAATTACAGGTGTGTAGAAAAAAAAAAGAAAAAAGACAACTCAGTCATTTTTGGAAATGTGGAGCCCCACAGTGGTAATATTTTTATTTATTTCTTTCATTTTGTAATTTGGTGTATCTTGCACTGCTGTTTTGGTGTGCACACATACCAGCAATAGAAGGTATTTTCTAGTGATGGGTCCATCAACACCGATGTGTCAGGGCATGCGTCAAGCCCATAGAGCAAAACACTGTATCGGAGCATGTGTTGTTTCAAGAAAGTCAAGTAACCAATACAAGAATTGTTTGTAACTTACTGACTCACTAAACTATGTTTGAAAACATGTTTGTACACATGATGCATCTGCTAAAAAAAAGTCTCATCTTTTGCGGTTTATCATTAAAATTATCAAGAATTTTGGAGCCTAAAAAGAATAGGTCATACTTTTCCTCTCAGTTATCACTCAGCTTATCTTAATTACAGTTAATTTCAAACTGACTCTTAGTTTATTTACTGTTTTTACTGTACTTATCGTTTTAAAAATATGATTTAAAATCCTAGTCCACGAGCATCCTCATACACATTTCCCCCTAAATTTTCACGTTATGATATATTTTATGGTATGATATTTTTAAAAGAAGCATAGATATGGAATAATATAAAATAACCTACAAGAACTCAAATTTTATCATTGTACTAGGTCATCAAATCAGTTCAGTCTGTCAAGTCAACTGCCTTTAGTGGCTTTAAAGGTCAAGCAGGTGTCAGCATTCTGTGAGACAGTATCAACGCAGTATCAATACAGTTTGGTAAGTTTGCGTCGAAACGCTTCAAGATGCCTCATTAACCCATCACTAGTTTTTTTTTTTTTGGTTAACATTTCTTTCCTTTGTTTGAGTTGCCATGGTGGCCCTTAGCAAAAACTAGTTTGTTCAAGTATAATTGACTATACTATTGTTTACTTTATTGTTTACTAAAGTATAATTTAAGTATACTTTATTTTGAAGAAGTATTACTTTAGTAATACTTCAAGTACACTAAAAGTACATTGTTTGATATACTTTCTAAACTTATACTTAAGTATTCTTAATAGAATTTACTACTCCCCCCCTTAGCAAAAAGTAGTATACTTTTTGCTAAGGGGGGAGATGAGCCTCTTTCCTGACAAGCAAAGGTGTGGCAATGAGAAGGCTTAAACCTGGTCACCGGCTCGTTAAGCCCTACCATATACCACTGAACTATGGGGGTATTTGGGTTTAGTTAGTTTAAATGGTTGCTTTAGTTAATTGTCAGCCATTTTGTTTTTCCCTCTTTGTTTTTTGGTTTGGCCAAACCACTATATATGTTGCTCTCACGTGTCATTGTGTTAGGTCAGTTTAAGTTAAAAGTTAATAATTGGCAAATTCAGTTGACCTCTCTTATGTGCCGGCTGATTTTTGCATTGTTTTGGATTTTGTTAATCTTTTTCAGGGTCAATACAGCCCTGATTTTTGAAATTACCTCCTGTGTCCCTTTGCCTTACTGCTTGTTCCCTGACAGGAAAATTAACTTGCATTCGTGGTAAGATCGAGCAAAAATAGGGCCATATTAACTGCTTTTCATAAATTAAAATATTTTGAAATTTTGACATTCCATTTCCATCTGAGAATTTAGTATTTTGATTTATAATGTTGTGTACAAATGGAACCTTAAGACATATACGTGGATCACAAGACTTTACTTGGAACTTCATCAAACCTGTTTTCAGCCAGTCTTATGTTATCCCTCAGCATTCTCATTAGTTTAAATAAAGATGGTCTTAAATCCACCTGGAAAATGTATTTGTTTTTACTTTTTTAATTTATTGTTTTTGCTTTAGTCCCTCTTTAATCTTTGTCTGCAATATTAAGGATACAGTATTTAACATCATTATATGTAAATACTTATTAAGCTGAAAGTTAGTGTATTTTTGTTGCATGATCTTCTACAAATAAAGTTTACTTGGGATTCACTTCCACAACAAAAAACCTTCCTGCAATCACTCAGAA
>NW_015150742.1:562108-573151 GCF_000732505.1 Cyprinodon variegatus
TATCCAAAACGTTATGGAACACATTAATTAACTGAAAAATGTTGCATAGTGTGCCTTTAAGTAGAAGTGGTGCCCATCCTAACCATAAAGCTGATAAGATTTATCACATGCAATAGGAGAGAAGGTTATACACACTCTTTATCGCTGTTCATTTCATTTGAAGTTAGACCTTCTAAAAATACAGATGACCTGTTTGTTATCCAGATGTCAATCTAGATATTTTGAAATGATCAAGATGTCAAGGTTTTCAAGAGGGATGCATGGTTGGTAGTCCTAATAAAAACTTATGAAATCCGATATGAGTTTTTTGACTAGAGAGTTCTTGTAGGGGACCGAGCAACAAAGAAGCCCCTCCTGTATCTGGTTATCATCTCTAATACCTCTACAGCTAAGGAAAAAAAAGAAGTGATGAAGGTGCTATTATTCTTTACCATGGGTTTCCGAGTATCCCTTACAACTACCTAGTGGTTACAGCATTGATTTAACCATCACGAGAGATGTTCACTCATCTGTTAGGGTCAATTACCTTGTCATCTGAAATATAGTATTTACTGCTATACTTTTATAAAATAGTAAAAGTAGCATATATTTTATGAAAGGTAAAATTAGATTTAGACTGTGAAAGAATATTTGATCCCTTCTCTAAATGCTTGTTGAAAATAATGGCGTGTCAACTAAGCTGAAGTGTACAAAAAAGAGAAAAAAAAAATAAAAGGACTAAAAGACGGATAGGACAATTGTTGGTTGTATCTCTCTGGCTAATCTAAAGGGAAGGCAACATGGTGAGTGACTGCTAATCTCCCTGAGAATGCAGCCTTCACCCACTGGGGAACCAGAGTAATTACAGAAAGCTTTTGTTCCCATTTGCCTTCAGTAATAAGCCTAAAAGCTTGGCGTCTCACGTGTTAGATAATAAAGATTTACTGAATGTGGATTGAGCGAGGTGGTTTATTTCAATTTATGCTCACTTCTTCTGGTTTTGTATATGCCACCATCGCTGTACTATAGTTGTTGAAAAAAAGAGCATGGTTTAAGGTAAAAATTGCTCTCCATCTTTGGAGTGCAGATGTGCAGCAGCAGGAAGAATCACAAGCATCCATCTGAATATGCTGCATACACCTGCAAGTCATAAAAGTAAACGGTCTGCTTTGTATGCAAACAATAGTGCCATTACAGTATACAAGTGTTGGTGCACTCTTGGCTCTGAACCATGTGGAGACAAAATTTTGCCTGTCTGCAGTTCTTCAAGATTAATTATGTTTTAAAATTTAACACGAAACAAATCAAATAATGCTGTAGATTGTTTCCTACTGCATCAAGTAGTAAGAAAAGCTATTGCGTGAGTAAAATGACAACATCAGAAGCTCTAGTCCATAGAATAATGACACCATGTGTGTTCGAACAGGTGTCAGATAAGCAACATTTCGTGATGATTCCTAAATATCTCAGGGAAATAAAGACTCACTTTATAGCATAGAGAAACAGCATCTGCAATTCAGCAAAGCAGGAACATCTGCTATGGATCGGTGAGAAAGTTCATAGTTTCTTTAAGTTATTACTACCCATGAAGTTGTGATGATTTCTCTGTTTCTGAGCTAACTGCAGTATGGCATATATGTCCCATATGGCCCCTACTTAGCTCATCTTTGACAATTTTACCACTGATTAACTTGTTGACCCTATTTTGTCTTTATATATTTAGGCTCATATTCACTTTGCCCCTCTTAGAAGTAGAATCTTAGAATTAGAATTTAGGATATTTTGTGTTATAATGTTGAACTGTTATATTGGCACACTGAATAATTTGGATAAAGAAGCAGCTCCTTGCTCCTAGATTAAATGATATTGTAAAGATCTGGTATTCTAGACTTTTTGGTTCTGTGTAATTTTTCATTTTGGGTTCTCAGTAATACTTTATTTTGTTATTCTCTATTGTCAAGATTTATTTATCATTTATCATTTTGAATTCATAGTTTTACTCTTCCTTTTTATATCTTTTCAGCATTTTTTCCTATTATCTATTCTTTGGTCTAGTTTTAGTTAGTTATTCATTCTCTTATTTTTAGGTTATGTTTTTCATGGCTTCAGTTTTACTCCAGTCCATTTTTGTATCCTTTAGTTTTCTCCTTGTTTATTCCTTATCTTGTAATAATTAGTTTTATTCCCATTTAGCCTTATTTAGGTTATTTTCTGATTACAATTAAACCATGTTTTCCCTGGTTACTCTTTGTTTTCCCCTAGTGTCCCTTTTCTTTCCTCTTTGCTCCTTTCTAGCTGCTTCTGTCCACACCTGCTCCCAATTAACTGATTACTCTGTCTCCAATATATACTCGTCCTGTGTACCTTAGTGCTGCATTCTCTTCATTTCTTCTTGTATGTTTCTCTCGAGTGTCTCTAATTTTTGGTTTCGGAGTTCCCAGCCTGTTATTTCTGGATATATGTCTTTGTGCAATCTACTTCACCATTAAAACAACAAGAACCATTTCGGCCTCCTCTACTCTCTAGTTAGATCCACAAAAACATCCACCAACCCTGACAAATATTTGTTAAACAGTTTAAAACAAACATTATTGTATAGCATTTTGCCCTCAAAAAATGTTTGGATATTACAAATTTGTTTTCATAAACATTTTATTCTGAGGGGAACACACTTGGCTTGTGAAAACCATGTTGCCTATTATTGTGTTTGGGATTTTTCACAGCTGAAACATAAACAGAAAACCATGGTAATTTTTAATTTGAATTTAAAATTGTTCTAGGTGTTATGCCGCTCGTTCTTGTGAGGGCCACACACTGTATTACATTAAAATTGAAACAGCTTCTGTGTGCTGGGTTTGAATTGCTCCTTATGCAGAGACACACAAAATTGTATTAAATTGCATCATTTTGTCTGAGATATTTTCAAATCTGAAAGTTTTAAAACTGTATTGGCTGTTTTCAAGAATATTTTGTGATCACTATGTAGCAGACATTTTTGTTGAGCTGATTGATTACATGCTCCCCTCACTGTTGACAAAGAAATTTTGCTTTTAATGCTGGCCTTTCTCTGCACTCTCCAAATGTTATGCACTTGTTTTCTAAAGGTGAATAAGTTACTGCAGAACCTGTGGGCGGTCACAAGCAAGAGATGAGGCATTAACACATGCCAAGCAGCTCCAAGCTGAGTGGGACACAAGATCTTTGTCCTTCAGGCTGTTAAAAAGAAATAAATGTGACTCAGGCGCATACTAAGTGGATGCAAGAACGCAAAGAGCTTCTTGTAATCAGCAGGATTACCAATATGAGTAATGCCATTTGGAGAAAGTTGGATATGGCAGAGCCAAAAGCATCAAACTACAGCAGTGCACAAAAAAAAATGTCCTTTAGGCACCCATCTTAGTTATTAATGTAAGGTCAACTGTAAAAGAGAAATCTCTTTAGGGTTTAGCACTCTTCAGGATGTCACCAAAAGCATCTTTATTAACCAGTTGAATGCATTAAAGATTGTTATTTAAAAAAAACCCAGTTCAGGCTCAGCATACAGTATCAGTAGCAAAATATTGCTTTACCCCTTTTAAAGTAATGCTTTTTTTTATTCTTTTTATTACTGCGCTCATGCAGGTTATACTTTAGGCCTAGACCTCAAAAGTGATGTATCTACTGTAAACACAGAATCCAGTTGCATCCATCTTTTTAATCTCTGATTAGATATTTTTCCGCCTCATACTGATAGAAGTACATATAGAAAGGCTCCTGCTATTAAAAGGGTAGCAGATCATGATAGTGCCAATTTTTTTTCCAATACTGTTTTTGTTTGACATACATTTAAACAATTTACCACATTTGAGTGGGTCAGATATAAAAAACAAACAAATAAATGACAAGAAACTAAATGCAGCCATCGCAGCTACAATTCAACACTGAACTTCATGAAATGCGTGTGCAGCAGAACTGATAAAGGATTTTGATATATACAAAATATAGTATAAACTAAATTTAAAGTAAAAGAAAAATTTTTTTTGTATTTTCCTGCCAAAAAAGATGTGTTTTATCTTGTAACTGCAACTTTTAAAAATGCCACTGAATTGATGCGTAGGCAAACTAAAATAGACCTGGGTTCTATCTCAGTTGGAGCTACAACAGCCCCCTTGCAGAAGGTTAAGTTGAGTGTGTTTATCCCCTTTGATTCTCAATGAGCGTTAAATGCCACAACCTCTCATGACACGAGCTTCTGTTAGAGTGGATGGAAAACCATATTCGTTGTTGAGTGCATTACTGATGTAACAGCATTAGTAGAGGTTATGCCAAAATAACTAGATGCGCCCAAATGAATATTTTACTCCTCTAAATAAACAAATGGCTCTTTTTACTGTATTTATTTAAACATTTTCTTGACACTAGCTAATTTCACTCTAAGATAACTCAACATTGCCATAAAATTGTACTGTTTGTCTCCCAAATATAATACTGTTTTAGCCATGACATGGGTAAGTCATTATTAACCTCTTACCCAGAGGTCCACCGGGTCGCGGGCGAACCGGTGGGGTTAATAATTCAGAATGCATACAATTCCACCGGTAAAATTTTTACCAGCAGGTGGAGCCGTTGCACGCAGCTCCAAGCTGACACCAAAGGTTCAAAACCCCACAGCTCTGGAACTGTTATTGTTAGAGTTCTGAAGTTTTCTGCATTTGTGGTTGACATGATGTAGACAAATATAATACAATAAAACCTACCTTTTCTCAGAATGTCTTTATTACTGCTGTTCAAAAAAGACCTATCATCTCCGAGAATAACAAAAACAACTTTGAGTCATGTTTGAACTGATTCAGGTTGGTCTGTGTTCTTCTCACCCAATTTGAATTTATATATTAGGAAACTAGAGTGTTTTAGCTTTCAAATAATGTAGTACACATGTAATGTGTGCTTACATTTCCTAAGTTATTTGCTTTTCCATTTGGGTATGCAAAATAGGCGAGGATCACCCAAAATGAGGTGGATGTTAAAAGGTTAAACATGATCATTTGGCTTATTGAATCATTCCATTGACAATATAGGACTCTGACATAGATACTATGCAGGGGGAACAGGTAATCTTCTTGGATTTTAGATTAGGTCATAAAGTCTGTATATACATTTTAAGATATTACAGTGATTTTGTAGATAAGTTTTCTTTGGGTTTAAAACCACAATTAGTCTTGGCTATATGAACAGTACATGTGATTGGGAAAAAAAAAAAGATTTCTGCACAATCCCAAGGCTACGGAGGCATTTAGTCATCACCAAGAGTGCCTTGCTGTTAGCACTTAATCTAAGCACGTTTACCTGCTTATCGTATTACCCAATTGTCAGGTAGAAAGCATGGTGTTAACTGTGGGAAATAACCTATAAGGGTGTCTCATTCATTTTTTTTAATGTTACTGTTTCATTGCAAAGGACAGGGGACTCTATGTGAAGTGAGACATAACGTGAGTCTAATGGAGGCATATATTAGGTCATGTATCATTAATAGGGTTAGAATGGGTAAAAATATAACAAGTTGTCAAACTTAAGGTAGTAATTCATTAGAAAAACTGATGTTTAGTAACATGCTTCTCAGACTAAATTCACAGGTTCTAATTTTAAGATGACCAACATGCCTCAAGCACTGCATTAATCAATTATAATAGGGTTTAAGGATTATACCGTTCTTAAATTCCCAGATTAAATTAGCTGAAATTGTTTACATTTTATATAGATTTGAAATAAATGCATAGATAAAGCAGGTATGTATATAGTATGTAAAAAGATATATTTAATTTAAGGTAAAGTAACTGTGGCATTGTAAAAGTAACAAGCCCACAGATCTGAGGTTTGTAAAGAAACCAAGAGAACCAGACAAATGCCTCACTTGGCCAAATGTCAATTATATCGAATCCTCATAAGGGAAGAATAAAACACCTTTTAAAATGTTTATATCAATTCATTTTGGCAAAATGCAGAAAAAGAAGAGAGCAGGGCACAGATGAGCCATGGCCTATATCTGTAACCATCCAGAACAAAGTACCAGGTTCACAAGTAGGTGTATTGGGCTCAATTAATCAGAGTTATTACATAAAGACCCCTTTCACATTCATACTCGCATGAAACTTGGCAACAATTAATGTTCAGAGCAAATTGATATTACACATGTTTAATTAAGTCTGCAGGGGGTAATTATAGTGTGAATAGCATTAAGTATTCGGTTGGGTGTACAGGTTATAGGTTACATATTTGACTATTCACTTAATCTCTGCATGAATTACTTACTCAGCTTCATATTTTACACAACGGGATGTTTCTAGTCTTTCATTAGCAATTTAACTTAAAAACAACGTTTTTTCGGCAGGATAAATTGGAAAGTGTTTGTAAACCAGATCTAATATTTAAAGCAATGCTTTGTGTTTATCTTATTGTTATTTTATTTTTGTTTTGGTTTAACTTTTAAAATACAAGTTAGCATATATTTACCATGTTTGTGCAGTGCTTTTGGTAATGTTTGAAAAGTTCAGATTTCATGTTGCATTTCTGCTGTAAGACCTAAACAGACTGTTCATACTGTCTGACTGCACTGAGTTGTACACCAGTTGTGCCTATGGATGATTTGGTCTGGTGATGGCCAAACCCAGGGCCACACATTAAAAGCTGGTACAATACATCCACCTTTCCCTTTATTTATTAATCTGTGCACATATACTTTAGTTTATTATAAAAAATTATTCTTAGTACAAATACATTTTCCATTTGTAAGCGCGCACATTTAGTTCACTGTACTTGTATCCACTTATTCATAAAAAAGATGACAACCAGGGCTCAGATCTGCTAAATGCAGGGAGGGGAAATTGGACTGTTCCACTAGCTTCTGCTAGAAGGGGGAATTTGAATTGTCCTTTTTTGCATTTCACTTAGGATTTGTTTTGTGGCTGGTGTGTTTTAATTTTTCATAGATGCAGTTAATTGCCAAACCGAACTCTAC
This sequence comes from Cyprinodon variegatus, assembly GCF_000732505.1. Lineage (NCBI taxonomy): Eukaryota > Metazoa > Chordata > Actinopteri > Cyprinodontiformes > Cyprinodontidae > Cyprinodon > Cyprinodon variegatus. Next base: position 569,082 of record NW_015150742.1, read on the forward strand.
TACTGTGTTTTGTAATTTGTGATTGTTTGATTAGTTTTAATTACCCCTATTTATTACTGGTCTGATCAGTTAGTGTATGTATACCCATGTGTGTCATTTCTTTGTTAGATCAATAATGTTTGGTTAGCACAGTCAGTTTGGGCACAGGGTTGTTTGAGTTAATGTTTTTCTTCTCTGGTTGAACTCTTTAATGATTCTGGAACCCATGTATTTCTTGTAAGTTTGGCTGTTTGGGTTAGAAATAAAAACAAGACTTTTGAAATAATTCCTCGGACTCTTCATGCATGATACCTCATTTCTCACAGGCCAACTTGTTTGGATGACTTGCTTTTTTATAGTAACCACAGTCAAAAAAACAAAAACAAAACAATAATAATAAATAATAATTCTTAAGCAGAACGTAAACAATTTCTTGAGGTGCTTAAAACTTGATTAGTTTTTTAGATATAAAACAACTAAAAAGATCAAATTTAGATCTATATTTCCAAACAAAATAGTGTTATAAAAATAGCCATTAAAACCCCTCATATGACAGGTGTTTAAAGGTAATTATTAAGAATGAGTCAAAAGCTCTATATGCAATTTTTTTAAAAGACCCTCCCTCTCAATTTTAAAAAGAAAGATGCACATGCACAACCCTGTACCCGCTCCTGAAAGGGAATGTCTATTAAACGCAATTGAGAGCATGCACAAGCCCATTTCTCCTCACGCACGCTCTATGTAAAAGTTTCTGTTTGCATCGCTCATACAATCTTACTTTCCCAAAGAAGATTTGCAATTTATCCACTATAACGGACTCACCACCGGTAAGTGAAAATGGGGACGAGCACGTAGGACGGCCTTACATAAACATATAACCAGAATAATTGACAATTAGGAGGAGCACTTATTTTGTTGATCTACCTGGAAAAAGAACATCCTCCACTTTACCTTTAAAGAACATATGTATGGGTCACAGTCAGAGTTCACACGAGGGAATAAATTAAACTAGTCTTGAACTTTAAAATAACTTTGGAAATAATAACTCTCTACAAAGTTTGACAAGCAGACTCTGCAATTATTTAAGAATTCAGCTAGCTTTTTGTATTTTCACATTTGCCACCACAGCAGTCCTGATATGCTCGTCATTATTGCGAAAATTTTCCCATTGCTTCTAAACTATAATGGGTATTATTTTGGCCTCCGCAGGTTGTAATGTAGTTTCCTTTCTTCCAAATGTCAGCTTCTAGTCAGTGCATGTGAGGGAGCACCAATGGTCAGACATCGTGGGATTACAAATGACAGGCTTCAGAGGAGAGAAGTCAACCAAGAGTCGACGGGTCACTGGATGAAACAGGGAGCGGGATGACAGAGATGCCCTCACAACAAGACAACAAGGACAGAAGGGAAAGAGTATGTGAGGGGTTTAGAGGGGTAGGTGGCAGTGGAAAACAGAACAGTGAGGCACAGACACGCAGAGAAAACAGGACACTTTCCTACATCCTGGTGTGATGGACGGTACCCACTGACTAATAAATCAGTGTTGGTGAAATGGCAGGATGCTGAGAAGGGTATTTGAAGCAACGCTATCCTGAGCTCTGGCTTGCAGAGAGGAAAGACGTGTCGGGAATGTAGAAACAGGTGTTCATGCACATGGAAGAGAGGAGTTGAGCCTGCCGTAATATGGCCCACTTGATAAATATGGACAGAAAAAGTGCTTAGTTGGCTTGCCCTTCCCTTTGCTCCGACACTGCACCTCCCCCTAATTTCCTCCTCTTAGTCAGACCAACCTTTCACCTGCCTTCTTTATGAACTTCTTACACCTCATGCGTTTTTCTTGAGTCAAACGCTTTGATCTCCATTGCTCAGATATTCAGCTCACTTCAAATGAACATGGGTGGATTACAGTAGTTTGAAGGGTTGTTTGATATTTACCAATTCAGCAGTATTATAACTTTACAGATCTACATCATTGCCTTTTTCAATATTTTAGATGTGAATAAAATAAATGAAGTTAGAATTGGCTGCTATTCTAATGGCAAGTGAAATCTCATTAGTTAAGTGCTTTGCCTAATTATAAATTTTGTGTAAAAACGGAGTAAAACACAAGTATAAATATCCTATGAGCCCATGCTTTTGGAGGAATTGAACTTAACTGAAATAAAGTTCATTATATTAGCTTCTTCTTTTACATTCTACTAAACCTTTGTTTAAGACAGTCCCTTAAGTAAAAAGACTATGTCTCTTAGGTGTTGTTGTCTTTATTAACAGTATTTCTTATTTATGCGAAAAATAATTCTCATTATTATTAATCATCATTGACAAATCTAGATGTAAAGGTGTATAGTTAGCCTGGTAAATTTATTTTATGAATTTTGTTATAGATACAATCGATTTGCTATTGATTCTACCCAATCTTTGAAAAAGTTATTTTCGGTGCAGTTGAAGTGAATTTATCTTAATTCAAGATTTCATGTTGCTTGAGGCATTGGATAAAAGGTCAGGGACTCCACCTGATTTTTAATGTTCATGTACCAAATTAAGTGGAAATGTCAAAGACCTTTAAAGGTACCACTTGTGTTTTGCTCTTTGGATGAACTTCCATGAATCTAGAAGTTTTATTGAACAAATAGTTTTAGTCTTGCTGCTTTTGGACGAAAATAAGTTGTTGCATTTTATACTCTTTTCTACATAAATTAGCATAGTTGGGAATGAGGTTATAAAAGGCAACTTTCTTCAAAACACCTGCACGATAGAACAAGGTAATACAGGTAAATAGATCGAAATGCATTTCATGTAAGTTTAATCAATGCCAACAGCTTCATTTGCATTACTTTAACCTTTTGTAGGCAAGAAATTAGAAACTATACTCAAGCTATCTGAGTCAGGATATGAGGCATAAGTGTAGATCCAATTTGGAAGAAGCTTATCAGCTTCAACTGAACCACCTGCGATGTCCCTCGTTCAGCTCCAGCCAATCACCTTGGGAGCGGCACATTCTCTAAAGCCAATCGTCTATCAAGATCCCCTTCATTTAGCTCCTAGCCAAGCTTCTCTCTCCCGCATGCAAGCGAACTTTTACCCACCTGCACCCCATCTCCTCCCTCATTCTCAGTCACATGCATCCTCTGGCTTATTCCACCACTAGTGTCCGGGCCAAGGGAGACTTCTCTGACCCTCATCTGACCTCATCCAAGCGTATACTGATTCACAGCATCAAAGTCATCTGCCGGGGCCCAGGCGCCAAAGAACAGATTTCTTTTATGTCTTCAGCTGCGTCTATCTCCTTAAACCCCAGTCGGCCTCTGCAGATGGCCGCTCACACTGAGCCTGGTTCTGCTGGAGCTTTCTTTCTGTTAAAAGAGAGTTTTCCTGTCCACTGTCGCTACATGCATGCTCAGTGCAAGGGAATATGATTGTGTTACCTTTATGAATACATCTAATTTTTTTTTTCTAATTGAAACTTTTCTCTGTGTGAGTCTCTCCAGGTTGAGTTTTTTTTATTTGTTTTATTTTACTTGCTACAACAAACTGCAATTGAAATGGTATTGATTGCGTGACTTTTTGTTTTTGTGCCTGTGTGTGCTGAGGGTAGTTTGCACAGTGGGTAGCTCGCAATTGTCTCACAGTGAGGCATTACTTTTGTGGCTGTGATGTATCTTTGAGAAATTCATTCTCTTTTTTTCACACTTACTTGGATACCCACACACACAATCACCAAGGCTCTCACACCAACTGAGGGTGCCGATCATCCATCTCAACTTGACACCCCCAAGCAGTGATGTTTTCCTTTGGTGCTGATGGCGTGGGGTATAATTCACCAACTGATAGAGTTCACTCTCTCTCCTCTGTCCCATCCCCTCACTCCATCAGCCTCGGTCGTTTCTTCTTTCTGTTCATCTCTGTCAAGCTTGATCTCTCTTTCAACCCCTGCTGACTCCTTGTCTTTGTTTCAGTCTTCACTCCCTTTGATGGATGACACCTGCAAAAAGCCTTTTGCCTCAGGAACACATTTATGGAGTAGAAATTTTAATATATAGGCTCTAACATGATGGACCAGTGTCAGTTGTTCTTTTTTTGTTGCTTGTTTT
>NW_015150742.1:575784-613719 GCF_000732505.1 Cyprinodon variegatus
CAGCCAAATGTAACAAAGTATATCCTAATAGGGCTGTTTTGTTGTTGTTGTTTGATTTTTTTTTTTTTTTTTTTTTTTTTAGAAAAAATATGAAAAGAATCTTGAAGAAAAAGGCACACACCAGACAGGTAGCTGATAAAGTTTTAAAGAGGTTTTGTCATAAACTAGATGAAGAAGGAGCGGGAGATCGATAGGCGGATTGGTGCGTCGTCTGCTGTGAATCGTGCACTGTACCGGTCTGTTGTGGTGAAGAGAGAGCTGAGCCAAAAAGACAAGCTCTCGATTTACCGGTTGATCTATGTTCCTATCCTCATCGATGGTCATGAGCTTTGTGTCGTGACCGAAAAAACGAGATCCAAGATACAAGCGGCTGAAATGAGTTTTCTCATGTGCACAGTGTGTCTGGGCTCTCCCTTAGAGATAGAGTGAGAAATTCAGTCATCCGGGGAGGATTCAGAGTAGAACCGCTGCTCCTCCACATCGAGAGGAGCCAGCTGAGGTGGCTAGGGCATCTGATTAGGATTCCTCCTGGATGTCTCCCTGGTGAGGTGTTCCAGGCACGTCCCACCAGTAGGAGGCCCAGGGGGAGACCCAGGACACGCTTAAGGGACTATGTTTTCGGCTGGCCTGGGAGGGCCTTGGGATTCCCCTGGAGGAGTAGGCCCAAGTGGCTGGAGAGAGGGATGTCTGAGCCTCCCTACTGAAGCTGTTACCCCCGCAACCCGACTGCAGATAAATGGAAGAAGAGGATGGATGGATGGGTCATAAACTATCCAAAATATCCAACAATTAATAGAACATTGCTTAATTCCTTACATGTCATTTTAAACTAGAAAGTTAGGAACAAACAAGATGAAGTTCTGAAAAATACAACAGTCAGCTTCGACCCTCTTAATCTCTAAACAGCTGGAAGATGTCTATCATGACTGAATGTCTGAAGAGGTGAGTAGTATTGTACATTATATAATACTGTAATGCCATAAGCTATGCAATTAATTTTGGACATTGAGGACCACTGAAGGCCACTGTAGGCTACTTCGGGTCACAGCAATCAGAACTTTCTAACTGCAAAAGTTAAGTGGGCCTGTCTGTAATCTCAAAACCCGACTCTGACAAACAGACTTTCTGCAACCTTTCTCCCTGAGTTACAGGAAAATTTTGAGGTCCCAGATTTTGGAGGATTTTATCTGAGAGGAAAAGACATCAGCTTTCCTGCTGAAGGCTTGACATGATAATTTTCCTGTCCTTCAGATACACCTGGACACTTAACTTATGCACAACGCACAGCAGCGTAATGCCCATGAAATGATGCACAACACAATGTCGTGAGGGGAGCTGCAACGTGCCCGGAGGCCTGCATAAAAAGATTTATAAGAATAATTAAAAAGAAAAAAGAAAGAAAGAAGGTTTGCAGTCACAGCAGATTCAGATTCATGTCCATTAGGAAGTTTGTTGGTTGTTGGTGTGCACGCAGGGAGGCTCCATCACACTAACCTTCATGATCACCCTATGATGCGGATGCATTCTCAAGGAGTACAGAGGTTTCCTCCTGTAAATCTCCTTTTATACCAAAATGCTGCCAATACGCCATTATGCAGTAGCTCTAAGTTAGAAACACATTCAGCGGTCATCTGAAACACATCAAATACGTTAATATGCATTGGAGATAACTTCTTGATAAGTTACAAATAAATTACTTATAAGTTTTGGATAAGCTAGACACCATGACTTATGAGGGACTTACTGTACACGTAACGCATGTCAACAATCAGATAACTTGCCTGTAGCTTTTGCCCCGAGTAGGGCATACGCTGGAAATTTTGAGCATGCTTAAAATTTCTCGAAGTGTATGTGGATGTGTTCCAGCGTGTTTCATCGTGCTTCAGCATATTTCATCATGTTAATAACTTATACAAAACCTACCAATAACTTATGCCTGAGTTTTTGCCAGATTTTTCATACATCAGGAATCTGCTGGCTAAATTGTCAAGGTGTGACAGGGGTTTTAGGTAAAGCATTAAAAGCTAAACAATTTGGGTGTTTCATCATTTAATGAGTTAACTGTGGTGTAAAACAAACTAACAAGAAGAAACAAGAAAATATTTTTTATGTATTTATCACTGTTTTCGAGGCTGTACTTTAAAAAACGAAATTGTCAAGAGCTGTTTTAAACAATATTTATTTTTGTATACACTCATGTATACAAAATGAGTATAATTTTCAGTTTTTCTTACATACCAGCAACATCTCTAAAAGTATGAAACTTCATCATTGTCTCTCTACATAGTTACTGTAGTATTTATGATTTGATTTGCAAGAAAAGGAGCTATCACAGATCTTTTGGACCTTTAAAAAAATTGGTTACACAAGTGGACAGCGCACTGGCACAGTTTTATGGTTTGTAGCACTGCTGCCTTGCAGCAACAAGGTTCTGGGTTTGATTTCCGGCCCAAGGTCTTGTTTCATAAGTTTGCATCTCCTCCCCGTGCGTGCAAGGGTTCTTTCCAGGTACATACTCTGGTTTCCTCCCACAGTCCAAAAAGCTAACTGTTGGGTTAACTGGGGCCTCCAAATTGTCCTTAGCTGTTAGTCTCTGTGTTGCCCTACAAGAGCCTGGAAACTTGTCTTTGGTGTACCCTTCCTTTTGCCAATAGACTGCCGGACATAGGGACCAGCCCCACTGTGACCCTGATGGAATAAGCGGGAGAAGTTGGATGAATAGTTACACAAGCACTGAAAGGGAGAGATGTTATGTACAAGCAGTACTGCTTCAATTCTTCCACAAAGTGTAAATCTCATATGATAGCCAATTAATCTACTCTCATGCTATGCCATGCAGATAACTTTTCTGCATCATGAAGATTTACTCACCTAAGCATTTCTAATGTTTTAAGTGGCTCCAACGGCAGGGTATACGGAGCCATCATCTAATTAATTCAGCTACTATGTAGTAGCACCTTTGGGCACCCAAAGACTATGTTTAAAGCATCTCAAATTTGTCTTATGGTTATTGGGTGCTGTAAATAAAAACCTGAGATGGTAAGGTCACAGCAAATTTAATTTAACCTGTCCTGACACGTTAGCTCCTCAGCCTGTTGATGCAGCAGCACGCTATACTTTTATCATTAATCACATGAAAAATATTTTAGAATTCTATGTTCCAGTAAAACTTTGCAGAAACTTTTAAGAGAATATTTAATTTATTGGTTGAACTTTAGAAAAAGACAGGACTCCATCATTGCTTTGCCCCACACTGCACCTCTCTTCTTGGAATTGTTCTCTCTTGAGCAGCTGGGCATTTTTTACACAGACCGCTGCACTCACTTTACAGACCTTTTTTTTCTACTGTTTCTTCTACTGCTAACACGTAGATCAGAACCCAGATCCTGTAAAAACAAAAAACAACCAATATACAATTTGTGTGGGATGTTTTGGTATCCTTTCACAACGGTCTCAAACAGTTCTCTGGATGTTCTCCCCATCCCTCCTACCAGAACAGGAATGTTCTTTTTTTACATAGATTCATTGCACGATTTTTGATGGGACTGGGATCAGGCAAAGGTCATGATCATTCCTAAAACACTGACTGTTCTTTAAAGTAACTAGAACTACTGAAATTTGACAGCATCCAAGGCTGATTGTTAATGTACAGTAAAGGATCTGTTTGCACCTTTAGAGTTTGCAATTTTTTTTTTTTTACAAACCGTCACAATTATGTCAGTTCAGGGCTTGCTTCCCAGTGTTCAATTTCATCTGGTAACAAGTTTTAGTTAGCATTTTTATCTACTGTGGATTAATAAATTACACAGTCCGAATATCCCTTCATCCCGGACTGTGTAAAGAAGACAGGTGGCACGTCCTGGACTGTGCTAGACATTCCTGTACTGTGTGTAGTTGTTATTATTTCATTGAATAGATTGATATGAAACCTTCAGGCTTCTGGAAATTGTACCACCAGATCAACCCAACATTTACAGGCCCATATTCTTCTCCTAATGGCTTTACTGATTCTTTTTTTCAATGGTATGAAAATAAAATGAATGCACAGTTCTAGTTAACCAATAATCAGTTTAAAAAGCCACAGTATTATCGTTTGAACTTTTCAAAATTGTTTTAAGATCTGGCATTCTAAGTTATTCTACATTTTTTTATTGAAAGTACCATAACATGTCCTATCTAATGTTAGGCAATAAAGACAACAGTTAGGAAAACCTGCTATATTTCTTCTATACAGTTTGACAGGAGCCTAAAAAGGCATTGACCTTGTAACAATATATCTGCTCCATTGGCTAAAGAAAGCATTTAAAAAAATAAAGGAAACCAATTTCTATGCTGTTAGATAAAAATAATAATAATAATAACTAATGAATTAATAAATAAATAATATTGACTACTACTTAATGGACAACAAAGGGAATACATTGTAATCAAGTAAGCAAGTAATGAATTAGCTCTTGGCTCATCATCTGAGGTTATGGAGAATGGGATTGGTAAGATTTATTTATCTTGATAGGCTTGAATTTTGCTGTGGTATTAAGCTTCCCTGAGTCATGGGCATTACATGGTTATAAACCTGACCTCCAATTATTTGCATCTCCTACAGAGCATTACAGGAAAGCATTTTCATCAGACAAGCTTGCTTGAGCGTTGACATACTTAAGCTGCTTTGACATACTATCGCATTATGGTCACTCAAATCCCTTCTGTGTATAAACAGGACAAAAAGATCATAGTAGAAGAATAACAAAAATACAGTAGATAAGTGTAATATGTTATATATCTGTATAATTAATTCCTTATGTGCTATACTGTAGGTGTTTGTTCACACTTGGACAACCCTGAAAATCTAACAAAAGCTTTACTCAAACTATTCACACCTATGCCATGCTGCAGCAGTTTCTTGATAAGTAAACACTAAGAATGTGTAGGAGCTGTGCATATAACAGCCAAAAAGACTATTGAGCATTAATGTGTTTTCATTTAGGTGTGCTCAATTTACCACTAGAGCACACGTCATTTGAATCTTTTAAATAAACATGAAAATAATGGCAAGGAACATCAATAGAACATGGAACACTTTTTTTTTCTTTTTAATGCCTTCTGAAAAGAATTGTCTGAAAGTAGATTAGCTTGTGGGTTTTGCTCATGCATAATGATCGGGACCAAATGTCCTCAAACAAAAGATTCCAACCAAGCAAACTGTGCTGATGACCAGCCAGTCAGACGCTGGACGGCACTAATCTCATTTCGCAGTACAAATCCAAAAATCACTTTTCAATGCCGTTTTATTGAGCAGAGCATGCTTTCTTTGCCCGAGTCAATCTCACCAACAAGAAACAACAAGAAATTTTTCAGCCAGAGAAGTAAGTCAAATGAGTAAAAAGATCTGACTGATGAATGTCCCAAAACTGTTCAGTTTTAAGACAATCTTTTTTTATTATTATTATAAATATTTTCACCTGCTTTTAACAGTAGTGGTCAGATGTTTACTCCACACTCCTTTACTGCAACAGTATAATTTTCAGCCTTTCAGGCTATAGATGTTATTTTATATACTTTCTCATTAAAAACAGCTATATATTATTGGAACATTTACCTATGCAAAGCTAACTTATTGCAAATGGTTAAAGAATAAGCATGCAGATATCTACTGTTGACATATGCTCATGCAGGAAAAGCATGTCCTGGAAGTCAGTGGCTTAAAGCAGTCAGTTGGTTTTCATTAAACAGAAAACCTTTTATCAATGTGACTGTATATGATAGCATTGTCTCTGTTAAGAGCTTTGGGATGACATGTGAATCAGTCCTTTACAAAGGCACTGAATTGAATTTAATATTTTTAGTTCACATCATAGAGCATATTAACTTCTTAGCTGTAAGATCTACTGTGCCAGCACCATCGGACCATTCCTCACTTCATTTAACTGCATTTTCCTCACAGTTCTCAAGTACTCAAGAGAGACAGAAAGTCAAGGCAAGTCAATGTAGCTTCAACAAGAGCAAACATATATTTCCAAAATTTTATTGGAGCCATTTTTCCAGATTCTAGGATTATCGGTTTCCTTAACTGTGTCATCAATATGTATTTGATTTTTCAAACTTTTTGAAAATTGTTGGAGAAATGACCAAAACCATCAAGCTCAAATGGAGGCACAATTGAGGAACCTCTGCCAAAGACTGAGAATGAAAGCATAATTCTGGCTGTCAACAAAGACAAAAACTTTATATTAGTGGGGTTTAAAGGTGCAAAGCCCTTCGCATCAAACAACTTCAAGCTTAGTTTAAGAAAGTTTTAAGGTTTAATAGTTATGCTTATAAGTTCAACCAAATATACTGGCAAATTACATAGATAGGAATCCATAAAAAGATATTGGAAATAATTCCTAAATTCAACTTTAAGTATTTGTTACACAGACTTCTTGTAGTTTTCCGCTTCCAGATTCTTGTTGCTTTTTGTAAATAAAATGTTAAAACTGAATGATTTTCTTTGAGTTTCTGCTTGTGGGTAAAAGCAAATATCCAACATTTGATGTATATCTTTGAGCCCTTTGAAGGTATTTCTATTCTGCTAAATAAGAGGGAATCCAAAACTAAATATTTTGTTTGTTTGTTTTTGTAATCGTGAAAAACAAAAGTTTAAATATTCCAAATCACTTAAAAAAAACAATCCACTGGACATTGTTTGAAGAGGTTTCGCTTCCCATCCCGGAAGCTTTTTGAATTCAAAATGTGAGAATTAGCGCTGAGTTCACAGCTTTGTTTTTTTTTTTTGTTTTTTTTTTTTGCTTAGAAAACATGCAAATTGAACCAGGAAAACAGGTCCGCCCCTTAAGAAGGGGGAGTCGTTTTGGATTCTTTGTTACCCTGCAATACCCAATACTGGTCTATGCCTATAAAAGGGGGGGTCATTAGGGGCAATTGTTGGCCTGGGTGCCAAGCGAGATGTTCTGTTCCCTGCATGGGGGTAAAGGATTAATTGATAGTGGGAAGTAATCAACTCTATAGCTGCATTGTAGGTTTTTGAGAGTTGAAACCTGAGTCCATCCCTTCTGTTTAAGGGTGTTTTTTCTTTCTTAACATAAATGGCTTACTTTACACCCCTTTCAAACCACCTGTCTTCTTTGTCACAAATGTGAGCATTCTCGTACTCAAATTAGCATCCCATGTCCTTAAGGTGCGGTTGGACAGCATTGTTTGACTTTGTTTGCAAAGTCTTTATAGTTTTCACTGTGATGTGGTGTGCTTCCCACCAGGGGGGCTAAAATATGTTTAAGCTGTGTAGCAATGTTGTATGTTACTGAATTAATGCTGCTTTCCTGGATGGGAAGCAAAACGTCTTCAAACTTGGATACAAAGTCCAGTGGATTGTTTTTTTGTTTGTTTTTTTTTACTTTTTGGAATGACTATGACCTAGATGACTGAGAATCTTCACCAGCAAAGGTTTAAATAATATTTCCTGAAAGTAGTCTTACCATTTTTTCTTTGGTTTTTAAATTATTTTGAAAAAGTATGCTTTAACAAAATATGTCAATGCATTTTTACCACTTTTGAACTACAGTAAATCAAGACAACTGTTTGGGACAACTCTGATGATGAAGATTAACTCCTGATGAATATTTACGATATTAATTTGTAACTGAATGATTCATGTTTTCTGTGCAGTGGGCTGATGAGATGCTTCTATCCTAGGAAAGTGTAAATTGCACTGAATTTCAAACTGTTCATGCATGTTCGAATCTGCCTGACTTTTGGCAAACAAGAAGAGCGACTGTTTTTTTTTCCAGCTGTTACATCTTAGTACAATATGGATTACGGTTTTTATGCCTTAACCATCTTCTGACAACAAAATTAAGGAGTTTCAATGGAAATTCCTTCCACTAGAAAATTACAAATTTGCTGAACAAAACAATAAGTACTCAAAAAAAAAAAAAAAGCGAAAAAAATATCTGGAATAGACTAGATTTTTTTTCATGGCAATACAGTAATGTGGCTATCAGCAAAGTTTCCTTGCAGCCTAATGGTCCAATGTTTGAACACTGCTCTGAGGGTCCTTTCCATAGTATTCACTTCTTCTGATTGTGCATGTCTCCAAATCTCCAGCATCCAAATCTCAATTTTTTTCATGTTTTTTTTTCTTTTTTCTTTTTTTTTTTTTTTGTTTTCCCATGAAAGACATGCATTGAGTCCATGATTCTATTTACATGTAATCTTATCATATCTTACGGTTTTTACCTCTCTTTGACAATATAAACACCCTTTTCCGTTGTGGTTCAGTTCTGAACTATGATAGCAAGTTTCTAACAGTCTAAGAAAATGCAAATTAACTTTAAACAATAACTAAAGTAATAAAAGCTACATAGTTATACAAGTGCAGTTTACAGAAGTAGACTGGTCAAGAGTGCAGAGCTAAAATGTCAGCTTGCAGGCTCAACACCATCAATTACTTTGCTTGTCCTACGCTTTAAGTCTCCTTTTCTTTCACTAGAAGATAGCACCTGATGATGCCTTTTTAACCATATACTGTATATGTAAGACAGTGGATGGACAGTAAATTTTTTTGGAAATATTTCTGGTTTTGTTTTTTGGGCAGTAAGAATATATTGATAAAATAAAATAACCATAAGATTTCTGTTGTGACATTGATCTTCAAAGTGTTTTAAAAAGTACTCTTATTTTTCAATACTAATACTGTAGAAAAGAGTCACTTTTAAAGATACGACCATTTTTAAGTGCTATCTGTGTACCAGTAGAATTATCTCACTTTAATTCACTAGGGCCTTTATTTTGGACATTATAAAAAGTACAATCCACTGCTTTAGTGGCTCTTTACAACACATAGTACCTTTGCAGCATTTAGGGTCTCATTTTCTCTATAATTCTAATGAGCGAAAAATGTAGAACTGTTGATCATAGATTCAAACTATAATAAACTTTAGAGGCCACTAAAAAATATTCCCTTGTCTCTAATGCTTGTAGTAGGTTTGTTTGACTGTTCTGAAAGAAAGAAATAAAATACATAAAAAAAAGCTGATTATTTTCTACAAAATCTAATATCAGATGCTGAGCGAATATTTGTAATCAAACCAGGACTTCCCCAACACGAAAAAAAGTCAAAGAAAAATCAAAACAAGCCTTAAGGAATCCTTCTTACTTTAAAATTCATGAAAGAAAATATGAATTCATATTGCAGCCCAAAAGCCATTCTGCACACTAACAGGTTGATTAAAACCTAATAGTTTACATTTATTTGCAGAGTGACACAGTCTGCAATTTAATATTGAAATATCAATGTAATAACAGCTCAGAGCCAAGCCATTTGACTAAATTACAGCATAATCCAGCCCCCCGCACCTAAAATAAAAAAATAAAATTTGTACTAAAAATATGCAGTTTTATATTCACTCTGCACATATGCTGTTGGCATCAGGGTACCGAAAAATAGTATTAGCACATTGTACGAAGACATGGCTGCCAGTGTGCATAATTTACACGTCCTACATGAGTGCAGCCAGTAGAGTGGATGAGCAGGTGATGGATGTAAGGCTGAGAAGTGAATAGGAAAATTTTGGGATAATGGCTCAGAGTCAAGCAGGGGGAGTAATCTTCAACTCCAAACTCCCCTCCACACACACACACCCTGCCTTGGGGGTGATAATAGCTATGCCCTGCTGTCAAGCTCTGAATACAGCCTGGAGGGGTTGATGGCTTTTTGTGTCAGTGCAACAGGCACTGCCATGAGAGATGCTGGTCTTTGTCAAGAATTTATTTATGTATTTATCCAAATTTATTTTGTTTTTATCCAATTTGTACCGAAGCGTTGGATTCCCCAGAGATCCCTGTAAAGGTCAAATTTCACTTACAGCCTCTAAAACCAATGTAAACCTTAATGTAGGAATACTAAATCAGAAGACAATCTAAACTTGAAGAGTCAGCTCAGGAGCATGTAGGCCACTACATTTTCTGCTTCAAGAACTCTTCTTCTTTTCAAATTTATTATTCATTTAGTTTGTTTGAGCTGTGGACAGAATGCAATAACAAAATTCACGCTTAATAAAACACATGAATAGAAAGTGAATATATTTAGTTTGTTGTAATTGACACAAATTTCAGAGAAATTGTGGGACACTGTTTATGAAGTACAACAATTTTGTTCATTATTCTCCATGGTCCAATGAGCTCAAATAAGAGTGAGCCTGTGGCAGCAACGTTTCCAAGGTTTTTGAGAGACTCTGGAATATTTTCTGATCATTTTTGTGCACTTTCAGTTTAAGCATCAGTAAACCAATATCTCAGGTTTTAAGGGCATAGTTTATCGAATAAATAAAGAATTACACACAGGTACATCTATGTAGTTGATCCCTACTGCCAAAATATTCACTCATTCATTGAATAATTCACTCACTCATTGAATGGAAGTGTTCCAGTCACTTTTTTTTTATAACAAACTTTATTAACAAATAAAGCATATACAATTGCAGACAGTAGTATGCTCGAAGTACTGGGGTAACAGAACTACAGGATTCCATGAAACAGAAAAAAAAAAAATAGATTACAAATTAAGTTCACCACTTAGGGTTATAAGTTTCATAGCTTTAGAGTTGGTGCATATTTTTAAGGAGTCCAAAAAACAACTTACATAAGCTCTAAAAGCAGTGAGGTTAGGTCTGTTTTTAGCAAATTTACAAACATGTACCGGTATGTGGAACTTGGCTTACAGAATAAGAAAATGTCTAATATATTCTTTCCCAGACATACTGCCCTAGGAAATACCAAACAGAACATGTTTAACATTCAGCGCAATAAGTATATTGCATTTTCCATTAACAAAGTTATTGAAGTCACACCAAAAAACTTTGCTAAAAGAGCATTCCCAAAAAAGGAGGGTTAATGTTTCTTGTTCGATGTGACAGAAGGAACAAAGTGGTTCCAGTCACTTGCATTGCTACAGGCAAGGATTAACTTGTCATCAGGTGCACCTGGCAATGCCCAGTGGGCCTACTCATTAGGGCCAAGGCTGTCATAATCTAATGACAAACGTATTTATAATTAATTATTGGAGTTTGTTTAGTAAATAATAAGTAATTAATTAACTGGTTTAATGTAGTGTATGAATAAAAGCATTTAAAATCCTCAATTCACCCCTGGCTTCACTGTTGACTGTGGTGATTAACTATACTTTAGGTATGTAGAGTGGGGGAGGTGGTCACAGAGCTTCTGCTTGTGGAAATGGATCATAAACTAGAAAAAAAAAAGAATGAGGAGCCCCGAAAAGAGCAGAAAAATTGAATAGAGCCAAATGTGCAAATTAACATGTTCATTTTTTTCCACAGGGACAACAGTAGCAGCAGCAGGTAGTAAAATGCAGGTTGATTTAATTAAGAGGAGGGACAACTGACCAAGCACGAAAAACTAAGGAAATATCATAGAAAATTCTTAATAGCCATCCTGTATAGATATGTGACTACAGTTTGTTTGTTTTTCTGACACAGATGGTTCTCTCTACATTCCTCAACAATAGCCTACTTCTTGATAAAATAGCCACACACAATTTTTTAGCAATTTTGTACATTGTTTTTTAATGTGCCAAATGTAGCAGCAGAAACTGTACATGCAGTGTGTTTCTGTTTTGATAAACAGTATTGCTGGTTTTATTTACATTTGTATATCTTCCAATAAGTATTTTGCGCATACTGATATTCATTTTGGACACTGGGGACCAATGCTGATAATAACTTTATTAACAAGTGAAGCAGATGGTGCAGTTTGCTCCGCTACATCAATAAAAAAGAGTGCATGTAAGACAATCCCGGAAGGAAATGCAATCATGCCCCCCTTGAGTGAAAAGCTATGAAAGTCCCAGGAATCAGAACCTTATGAGTTCCAAAAGCTGGACATGGTGGCTAATTTCACAACTAGATTGCTCCTAAACTGACTGACTGTAACATTTTCTTTGGGTCTTACTGTAAGAGAGTAACTCAGAAGTCCCAGACTTGGATTCAGATAAAAAGACTACATACTGTAAAGACAAAGGTCTCCTGGCTAGACAAGGCATTTACAAAGTCTTGCATTTCCAAAGGCAAGACTTTGGAAATGCCTTGCTTTTCCAATACAGAGAGAAAAAAATGTTGCAGGCCTGACAAAAATGGAGAAAGTTTCAGAGTAAACTATTTTGTTCTTATAAGATTTGTGATACTTTTGTTTACTGTTGTGTAAAGCAACCTCAAGTGGGGGATTCAGTTAGCTTCAGGTCCTGTTTATGAGTCAGGGTAAAATGGAGCGAGAGAACGATAGACCGATTGTTGCGGCTGCTACAATGCCTGTCCAACCCTATCCCACCTTAACAATTGACCATGAAATCTAGATTATGACTGAAAGAATGTGATACCAGATATGAGCAGCTAAGATGAGCTTTCCCCGCAGGATGTCTGGGTAATCCCTTAGAGATGGGGTGAAAAACTCAGTCATTTGGGAGAGGTTTGGAGTAGAGCTGCTTCTCCTCAACATAGTGAGCAAAGGGGGCTCAGACATCTTTTTCAGCCCCTGGACACCTCCTACGGAAAATTTTCCTGGCACGTCCAGCTGGTCCAACAAATACACACACAGCTATTCAAGCAATGACTGAAGGCTTCAGACTTAAGGAAGTGCATCCCTGTTTAATTTCAAGAACAGTCTTAACATGCCCGAAAAACAATATAGGGAAATAACTTCATAGTACTAATACGGATTATTTGCATTTCTGTGGAGCCTGTAGATTCTTAATCTTCTTATTTTGCATTCTTCTACATAGGTAATTTAGAGGCTTTCCTCCCATCTTAGCCTCAAATGTTACAGTTCAAATTCCTATCTTCATTGCAGTGTTGCAATCTTATTTTAGTACAATGATGTAGTTAAAGTCCATGCTAGGGTTATGATGATCAGTGGTGTTGTGAAGCAGAGCTATGATGATGTAAGTCTTTGTTTAAAATTGTACGTCTATGTGCAGTAGCACAGGTTCCTTAACAAACTTTAAGTCCGTATTTAATGTTCTTTATTGTCTGGCATCAGTTTTATGTTTTCTGAATTGTTTCAATTCTAAGTTTGGTTTGAATCCTTAAATTAGAATAAGTTTGCAGCATTTGGTCTTTGCTTTGGATGGGTTAGGGTTATTATACGTGATATTGGGTCTCCATTATAGTCTTTATAATAAAAAAAAAAAAAACATTAATCAAAGTGAGCAGGTATATGTAAATAATTAAATTAATAATGTTGCAATGGAATGGTTAATGTTTAACGTACTGTAATGTCAGAATCAAGAATGTGTGTTTTTAATCTACACCGCACATAAATCCGCTAATTTTTTAAACTATGTTGGGTCATTTAAGAATAAAATAAACAATGCATGAATAAAAAAAAAAAAAAAAAATCTTGATCTCTTCTCTCTGATTTTTTGAAGGGGCCCTGTTACACGTTGTGCTTACAAAAATGAAACCTTAGCTGAAAATACCTTCAGACTCCTATTGTATTCTGGATGATGCTCATGTCTTTTTCCTTTCTCATCTTTTATCTCGAATACTTGGGTTGGACATTCTTTCCACATCCTAAATCTAATCCTTAACTAAAGAAATACTTACAAGGTACTTTGGCTGAGTAGATCATCTAGCATTCTAGACATCTAACCTACAGACATTAAGTATTTTCTTTCTTGCTATGATCCTAAACTTACTAAATATGAAAAGTAGTTTAAAATACATATATATATATATATATCATCTCATAGTATGACTAACAGGAGTCGCTTTTAGGGTGTTTTCACTGTAGGAGCCTTTATAAGAACAGTTGTAGTTTTCTGGCAGTGTTTTTCTCCCCTTGGCTTTCCACTCAGAAATCAGGACGAAATGAGAGCAGATTTTGTAAAAGTTGACCTATAAAAAGAACCTGAGCTAAAAAAAAAAAAAAAGAGCTGTAAAGATACTCATTTCAATTAAGTAATTTCATGATGATAAGTGCATTATTAATCTCATAATACTGAGCTAATAAACAAAAAAGGTCAATGATTAAACCATTCAGCTTAGCAGCCACTTTTTTCCATCACAAATAAGCTTAGGCATGAGGCCATAAAGTTTAATTTTACTGAGAAAAAAACTTAGGCTCAAAATGGTAAAGTCTGTGGAGTTAAAAGATTAAAAAATATAACAAAGAAAAGATAAACAAAAATCCTCAGAAAAGTTACATAAAACATTATTTAAACATGCAATTATAGAATAAGGGTATTATAATTAGGTTTTATTAAGTGTATTTGTCTTATGGATATCTTGAAAAAACTACAGAGCATAAAATAAATATGCAAGACTGATAGGGGCTATCTTTAATAATCTGACCAAGTTAAATGAAAGTTACTCATTTGTTTATGCTTTGATAATCCTACCTTATAAATACTGTACCCACAAAACTTGACTGTTGACTGTGGATTCAATCACCCCAGTCAACAGTGAAAGGAGGGGTGGATTGATGATTTTTATATGCTTTTATTCATACACCACATTTTAAATTTTACAAATTATTTATTATTTACTAAAAAGCTATATTAATTGATTATATATACTTTTGTATTAAAG
The DNA here is from genome assembly GCF_000732505.1 of Cyprinodon variegatus. Classification (NCBI taxonomy): domain Eukaryota; kingdom Metazoa; phylum Chordata; class Actinopteri; order Cyprinodontiformes; family Cyprinodontidae; genus Cyprinodon; species Cyprinodon variegatus. Next base: position 590,379 of record NW_015150742.1, read on the forward strand.
TCATTACATTATCACATTTGCCTGATACCCACACTGTATATCTATTCCTACAGGAACAGATGAAGCAGCCAAAGCATTTTACCGTCATTAGGTTTGTCCTTGTCAGCTATTGATTTTTGCTGGCATGAGTTTAGCAAGAGAAAATACGCCAGATTTTTAGAATCTCTCTTTTTGTAATGAATGCATTTAGGGGGGCACCACAGGCAGCCATTAACTCCTATTGACCGACAACATCCCACTGTTTGCTGTATGACAGCCTTAGCTTTGAAAGATTCTTGAAGCGTCTACAAATTCAGACCTTGAGGAAGAACTATTCCATACTCATGATCACTAAAGGAGCCAAACTACAGATTAAGTAATGGCATCCTTTCAAGTTTTGTTCACTCAGGATCGGGACCCCACCGATACACTGAAACAGTCAGATACGTAATGGGCTATAAATATTAAAAAGCTTGAATATTGTTTGATCACAAGGATAACAGAGAAGGGAATCTTGTAGATGGCTCTAACTTTTTTTCCCAGCCTTATTCTTTATAACCTCAACCTACACTGCAAAAAAATGTTCTTCTAATAACAGTGTGTTCTCTTAGTTTTAATGGGTATATTATTTATATTAGAAAAAAAACAAATCTTATTTCAACAGCATTAAATTTAAAAATCATATTATAGGGAAAGATCCTAAATTCATTAGCAGATGGTCTTTTTATTTACCTGCTCCGGTTATGAGAAAATGCATGTGTTTTAATACTTTATATAACTACAGGACAAATCAGTTTTGCAGTATTATTCCAACGTTGCAATCTGTCTTTAGTACAGATTGCTATATTAGGTGACTGCAGAGTTAGGGTTAGGGTTATTTGACATGAAGAATCTTAAATTATATGATTGCTGAGATGGTTAAATTGTATGCCTGTCCTGCATATAATGTGCACTGGTCTTATTTTTATTTATCAGTTAGATTTTATGAAAAATACTAGAATTTTCTTTTTCTTTAAAACCTTCTGACAAGGTTAAAAGGTTTAAGTATTCTGAGTCCAACCTCTCTTCATGAATAGCCAGAGCAAGATACAGTCATTTAATGATTTGATAAATTCTGTAAACATTGGACATAAACTCAAGGCATAATATTATTTCAACAATAACTTTACTATATCACAGAGCTACCTGCAATTCAATGAAATGCATTTGTTTTAAGCCTAGATAGTTTAACAGTATTCATAAACTTTTTCTTTTTTATAGCTGTTCTATTTTGAGTTCTTCACCCTCATCTCTACTGCTTCTCTACCCTAAAAATCATATTGCTAACATGACTGAAAATATCCCTCCCCATCAGTTCAAAAAAATGTAGTGGCACTACTAAGAGGTTTGCAGCATTTAAATGATTGATGGTGCATCAATAATTACCTAAAGTGCTCTTTCTTCAGTACATTTAAGTAATTCAGTTACTTGAACTAATACCACTTTTGTATATTTGTGTTATACAGCCATTAAATGAACCTTGATCAAACTCATCTTCTGTTTTGCTGTTAGACTAGGTATTGCCAATTTATTCCTAACACGTTCTTCTTTAAATAACAACATTACTGCAATAAACTTAATCTGGAAAGGTGACATTCACAATGGGAATATTTTTTCTGTTTTATAAACCATTTGTAAAAGAGTGGTTTAAAATATGTTTTACGTTTTATCTTTCCATTTTTAAGCCTTCATTGTTGCTGCAAGGTTCCTTTTGCTCTGCAATTTGATCTTTGTAATTGCAGGAAGACAAATCTTTATTGACAGTGTGCCAATATACGATGCAGTACTAGGAAAATTGATCTATTGACCAATGGTGTATACTGGAAATGGCCAGTGTCAAGGAAACAAGGCATTGATCAGGGTTAGTGCACTGTTGTAAAATGCAGCTATGGGTATGTTGGTGCCAGGGATGGGTGATCTAGAGCCAACAGGTCATCTCTATGTCATGCCCAGCCACTGAACCATTTGAGCCCAATCTGTAGAGTGAACTAACCTGTGCAGATTGGACTAACCTGGTTCAGTGGCTGGGCATAACAAATACATGAAGTAGAGATAACTTGTTGATTCCAGTTCCCCCATCTCTAGTTGGGGGATGACCTTAGTGGCCTGAATGCCCAACACCAATACACCTTTTGTTCTAGGTGGCACAGTCCCCTATGTTATGTGGTCTCTGCACAGTGAGTTCTTAAGAGGTCTGCCAGTGAGGGGAGAAAGTGGCAGAAGATATGATGTGTAGTGTTGTTGACCTTTTGTTGTGCATTCTTGAGTGCCATGGTGTAAATACTTTGCAAAGCACACAGAGATTCACTAACGGAGCATACTCTCGGTGGAACATCTCCTTTCTCTTGGAGAACCTTCTTGGGAACCTTAGACAGGCCTTTTTTATCATTAAGGTCAAGACCATGCTCCATTTACCAAATATGTTTTTGAAACCAGCGAGAGGATAAAAAAAGGGTAAACAATGCAAACTGTGGTTCATCTCCAACACACCAGGATTTTACAGTGTAAACCATTGTGTCACCTGTGGTTGGGTTAAAGCAGGTGACAACAGAAAAAACAGTGGCTGGGAAAAAGAAGTATCATGCAAGAAACTGAGCATTTAATTTACTTTTGGATTTTCTGGGTGAGTTTGGACTCACATTCATGCTGCAGCCTGCAGTGTCCCATATCCAAATGTTCTTGCCCACATGCGATCTGTATTTGAACTTCTCATGACAGTCTGAACAACACAGATCCGATTTTTTTCCAGTGTAACCCATACCACCTCCCATGTGGTCCTGGTCAGAGTGGAAACCTGACTGGAATTTTTTGGACTGGATTTGAGATGGGCCTGTGGTTGGATTGGACTTCCGGATCAAGAATGGATTTTTTTAGCAATGGTGTGATAATGGCATTTATTAAGACAGGGTAAACATGACTAGATTGAAGGGAATTATTGATAACAGCAGTGATCAGGAGACTTAGGGCAGTGATATGGAATTTTGCCAGGGATGTTGGGAGAGGGTCCAGGGGGCAGGTGGAGGATTTCATTTTCCTCCTGATGTTCTGCACCTCCTCTGATGAAACCTCAGGAAAGTAGTTTAGGGTATTGGAGACAGTATGAGTTGGGGGAACAGTTTAGGTGGTAGGATCAGAGAGAGCAGTGCAAATAAGTGGCCTTTTTGAGTTAAGAAATCCATTCATTTATTGCACTGCTCTGCTGTAGTGGCAGTAAGTGGAGGGGGATGGTGGTTTGAGAAGGTGGTTTATAGTGGAAATAATCTGCCTCAAATTTCCTGGGTTGTTTCTGATGTCATAGGATTAAAACTGTGACCTGGGCTCTTTGAGGGACTGTGAATATTTTTGTTTGGGCTCCTGGTAAATTTTTTTATGGACAGAGAGGCCAAAGGCCCTGAAGCAGCGCTCAAAGACTCGCCCGGCTGCCTTCGTTTTATGAAGCCCATCTGTGAACCAGAGTGCCGAGCGGGTGAAGGTGACTGTTCTTCTTTTAACTGGGGCATGAAGGTCCACGAGGCTGCTCAGATGGCTGTTGTAGTAGTCCACTGCTTTATCGGTTGATGAAAATTGTGTGGAAAGATGTTGAAAGTCTGCTGCCAAGAGTTCTTGGTTTATGTTTTTAAGATTTCTGAAGCTGATATTATGTTAATATGTTTAAAGAAAAAAATTTTACATTTTAAAAATGTTTTAGTTGTATAAAAACCTGGACTAAATTGCTTAGGTCTAAAGGGATATTTCAGAAAACACACACACACACACAAGCACACACCCCTCCACACACCCCAACCCACACACACACCTGTTGTGCATATATGTTTATTTCATTATTATAAATGTATATAGCTGTTACAAAATGTAAATTGCTGTGCTTTTTTTAATGCTCAAAACAATGGAAAACAGATTGATTTTTCAGCAGTATGTTTTGTTGTGTGAGTCTGTGTTCTTGTTAACAATTTTGGGCCCATTTTCTGAAAAAAGAAAATAGCAAGTTGTGGGAACCAGCGCTCCTTATTGGGCTCGATGCCTGAACCTTATGAGGGGAACTGCTGTTTTTGGGTGAGGAGTCATGTTTAGGACTGTGGTGTGAATTGAGTTTAGTTTAAGGTATGAAAACTAAATGGTTAGGTTTAAGGTAAGGATCACCAATAGGCTGAAGAAATTAATGGAAAGTCCCTGAAACGATAGAGACAGGCATGTCTGTGTGTGTGTTTGTGTCTACAATGCAATTGGTGGGCAATAGACATCCATCAGCCTTCTCTGGTATCAATCTTGGCTAAAGTCATTGCCTTATTCCTCTACAGCTCATTGATGTTATTATAGATGGGCTGAAAGTGCACAAAGGAGGTATATGACGACAGAAAGAAGAACAATCAGTGTGATATTTTATCCTCTTACCATAAGATCCGGCTGCAACAATCTTGACCTTCCTACCTCCCAGCATCCGCGCCGCATGTTGGTATTTATTCATGTTTACTGATACAGCAGAGAGCCATGGAAATACTTTCTTGATTTATGTTGGTTAAGTGGGGCAAAAAAATCCTGGATTTGTCTAAAGGTGCTTATATTTTAAATGTAATGTTCATTAAGGTGTTTCTCAATGCTTTTCAGTTTCACATTATGTGTCAAAAGAGATGAAAAATTCTTATCTTCAGTGACCAAACCTAAATCTTTTTTCATGAAGTTGCATCCAGATTAAACCACACTGCCAAAAAAGTTCTTAGGCCTTTTATCTGAAGTATTTAAGAAATATCTTTCTTCCCCGCGTCCTCTCGTATGAAAAATAATTCAAGATGCAAAGAAGTTTTTTAGAAGTTAGTACTGAATGGATCGCTCTGCCCTGCCCTTGACACCAACAAATATCTGCCTCAGAATTCCTTTTTTAATCTTAGAAGATTTTTTTTTTAACTCTATCTTGAGACTAAACCAAAAAGAGATACAGGTACATAAATATATATATTTTAATAATCTTGATATTGCTTCAATTATGTTAGAAAGCAAAATAAAGAAAATATAGATTTATTTTACTATAGAGCAGGGATGCCAAACTCAAGTTCCAGAGGGCTGGTATCACTAACCTTTCGGTATCTCCCTGGTCCAACACACCTGAATGAAATGTCTTAATGACCTTGTCCCTTGAATCCAGGTTCCCCAGAGTCCTGCAAAGGATCTATTTATTTGATTCAGGTGTGTTAAAGCAGAGACAGATCTAAAAGGGTCAGGAGACTGGCCCTCAAGGACTGGATTCTTTTATCCCTGCTATAGAGAGAAAAATGTAAAGCCTTTCTCAAAAAAAAAATACAATCCCTACAATAATGGCTAACAGAAACTCAAAATGCAGTGTCTCAAAAAACATAAATTAATTAAGTACAACTAGTGTCTGTAAGCACATCAATAATTAGCAATAATTTCTAGCTTTTAGCAGCTTCTTATAATTACAGGTAATTGATTATAGACACATTTAAAAAAAAAAAAAAAAAAAGGTTTAAATATTTTACTTCTAGTCAAACTAAAAAGTTGAGGTCCAACTTTTTTTTTTATCAGTATCTCTCAGGTCACTTTGAATGCGGGATTATGAATTTGTGTCGGTGGTATTATACCACAATAGTTGTATATTTCTGAACTGGTTTTCTTAAAGAGCATGCACTGCACATATGCACAGAACACACATAAACAGACCAATTATCTTCAAAGCAGATGGATTTATCTTTATCTATTTACACACTAATGCATATTTATAGTCTAATGAGTTACAGTAACGGGCTTAATTGTTTTGACCTAAGCCAGCAATAATCAAATAAGCTACCAAGAAAATGGATAACAAGCAAACTGATAGAACAATTAGGAAATATTCCCCACAAACTATAAAAACAGAAAGGATAATGTGAAATAAAATGATATTTTTAACAATAGTAAAGTAAAAACACAAGGCAGCATATTTACAGTCCAATATATACAATGACTGTAATCAGGATAAGCTATGACAGATCAAGTCAGCATTAGCGTTAATGCTAAGAACTAATGTACCCACCAGTGCATCTGTGTCTGGTGAGCCATCTAGCAAGCAAACACAAAGCACAAAGATGACACCCCAGACAGTGGCTAATTAAAAAGGAATCTGTGTCTGTGAACTGCAGGACACACCAGTCAAAATGGAAATATAAAAATTAGGCCTACATGTAAGCAAATACAGGTATTGGTGTGTTTGCACAGATTAGTGAGGTGTGATGATGGAATGAAGAATGGAAAGCCCAATAGGCTGAGGGTGGAATAAGCATATTAAAGAGCATTACACACAGACAAATACTATTCATGGACAACGAATATCCTATTCCTTGTCTCAAGCAACTCCTGAGCAAGAGAAAATGCCTGAAGGCTACTAATGGGGCTACGGAGGAAAAAAGGACCGAACTGTTCCTCAGTTGTCTGAAGTCATCTTTTGAGATGAAAGTTAAATTTACATTTCATTTGAAAATCAAAGTCCTCGGGTTCAGAAGAACAGCAGAGAGCCATAAAACCCATGTTGCTCGAAGTCCAGTGTAACGTTTTCACAGTCATTGACTTGGAGTTCCATGTTATCTGCTTGCGTTGTTCCATTTTTTTTTTTTTTTTCTGGAGTTCACAGACAAGGCAGCCATCTATTACCAGATTTGAGAGCAACTTGTGCTTTCTTCAACTTAGAAGTTTTATGGAGATGTTGATTTCAACAGGACAGGGCACTGCACAACAAAGCCAAAGATAGAAAACGCTTTTAATGATTGTCATGTTACCAATTGAAGATCTATTGAATATTGTCAAGAGTGAGATGAGAGACACTGGACGTGAAATGCAGGTCACTAGTAGACTACAACTAAACTTGCCTGGGCTTCCTTTACATCTCTGCAGCAACATAGGCTAGTTGCGTTTCATCAATTTGCATTCATGCAAAAGAAAACTTGGTGAGTAGCTAGTTTATAAAAATATACATACATTTTACAAGGCTATGATTTGCTTTTGAAACATACTTTTTAATGCTCTTATTTAACATGTCTAATACATTACATTTTGGGTTAGGATTATCTATATTTGACCTTAAAATAAAATGATTTGGGTTACATTCTTTAATTTTGATATAACCCTTACCATCACAAACACATGTCTAAATCATAACGTTAACAATGGTTTTATGCTGGTGAAGGTTCTCAGTCATCCAGGTCATAGTCATTCCAAATAAAGAAAATTTAAATGTTCGTTTTTTGGAACAATGGTTTTGCTATCACCATTTCCATTTAGGAGATTGTTAGCAAAGTCTTGTCAGAAGACGATGTCTGCGCTTGATTCTGCATGTGTTGACATTACCCATCATAAAAAAAAAAAAAAGACTTATTTTCTCTCTTCCCTATATCTATGTGTTTCTATTACTATTTCTCTCTTAGTTCTATCTTTCTTCATTATGATGCACACATTTATTTTTCTGCGGATGTTTGTTCTGTTATACATCTCTCACCTTCTCCAATCTGGCTCCTTCTCTCAGCCCATGCCCCTGATCCAGGTGTTATTGATGGAATCCTGCTAGATGCAAACAGAAAGCCAACAACAACACACACACATGCGGTTACCATTCAGCCACGCAAAAAGCAAAACCTTGGTGACTAATGCTAGTTGATCCTCAGTGACCAATAAAAAGAGCCCTGAGACTGACAGGTTGCTCTGTGGCTCAGATTTATTGAGTGGGGTCCCCCACCTTCCCTACTCTTCCCTCACTCTAATTACTCCCCTCTCCTCCTTCATGTTTTTCTCTATCTTGTTTCTGAGTTCAGCCTCACTGTTCCTCTCTTTATTTTAATTCTTTTTCATCTTTATCCTCATGGAGCGAAAGGAAAAAGAGAGTGCAGTCATTTATAAACCCCTGATGTGAGTGATGGGTATCTATTTCTACAATTAGTTGAGAAATAAAGTGGGAGATTCGGGTGGGTATGCGAGAGGAAGAGGACACATATTGAGAGACATATAAATTACTGCTAGCAAAGTAATCTCCAGGAAACTCCACAGGCCAAGGTAATGGATATTTCAGACCTGAGACAAGTAAAGGATTAAACATGAGAAAACTAAAGATTACTTGTGCTGAACTGGTGTTTCTACGGGTATGTGTATTGTTGATGAAACACAGCATTGCATTGCCTTGGCACAATGTAAACACTGATGAAAATGTTTGAGCTTTAATGAAAATGAAAATCTAAACCCATGGTTCTGTGTATACCCAGTTTTTTTCCAATTTTCCCCATCCACAGTTTACAGTGATATAAGACTTAACCCTGCTAAATAGTGGGCAGTAACTCAGCTTGTTGGGACCAGAGGTGCCTCTTTCATCAGGTTGTAGAAGCAAAGATGCAGAAGGTTAAAACGTTATTTGCACCTTAAGACCTAGTTGTATTTTACAATCTAACAAAGGTTGACTATAAAACACATTTCCTGAGAGATAAGGCTGCGATGCTCCAGTCTTGAACTGACTAATCAAGACATTTTTTTGGAAATTATTTATCCCTTTAATTTCTGTTATTAGCATAAACCGTACCATAAATAAACTGCATTTATGTTTATCAGGATGTGTATCACTCTTTTGTAAGTTTCGTCAATGTAATGACAGAAAGCTGAATTTAACAGCTCCTAATAGCAGTTATCTCTTTTGTATTTAAAAGAAAAGATAACATCAAAGCAATTCCATATAGTATATGCAAAATTAGGTATATGGACATGTTCTCCCTGTCTATTGTTAATATGCCATGCAAGCCATACTACAGAAACCAAGAGCGGTCGTACTCATTTCCTTTGCCTTCTTGAGATAATGACATAACTATCTCATTGTCATGGTTAAACCATTAATTGTTTTCTCAAGATAACAAGATAATTATCTCATTATCACTAGAAAAAAGTAACTGATTTTTTTTTTTTTATAATAAGAGATGATTAAGCTGCATGAGTAATGAATGAGGCTGGTCAACAGCCCTGGATTCTCAGTCCTTCCATGCCTGTGGTGCCCATAGTTGTGCATTTGCGGTGCCGTGGGTGTGCAAATACTCAGATTTTTAGTTTCCTTTTTCTTTTGATTCAATGTAAGGTCATGGTGGATGAAACAAATCTGACTGTTTTTTAATGACTCATTTTGGGTTAGGGTTATCTTATACAGTACCTGTTACAAGCGTAAGACGGGGGCTGTTCAGAAAACACCCGGTAACAAGTCTAATTGCTTATGAATCAGCAGTGGATGTAAATCATCAAAACAACAACATTGTCTCATTACCTAAAAGTTAAACACAGGATTGTATACAGGATTATACATAGGCTGCCATGAGTTATAGTTATAAATCCTCTCCCTGACAGAAAAGGGGACAGATGGACCCAGTATTCAGGTGAGACAGTCAGTAGGAAAGTAAAGACGTTTGTTAAAATAAAACAGACTCAAACAGAACAGAAGCGCAGAGCTGTGGAACTGCAGACTGCAGTGGCTGCAGAAGGGGGGCGGGGAACCGCCCAATCACTGACACCCTAGTTAAACAGTTCAGTCCATCCTCTCAATCATAGGCAGGATCAGCTGATGCACTGCCAAGGAGATGCGGCTTGTCCCCGATAGAGCAACTCCAGTGAGCATGCAGAGATCTGATCCAGGTCAGGGATTCAGATCAGACAGGAACAGTTCTGGAATCCAGGAGTCCTCAGCCCGGTCAGGGGTTCTGATGACGACAGAAACACACAGACACACACAGGCAGAATCCAGTAGGGAACAAAGATGGTTCAGGTGAATAGATCAGACAGGTACAGACCGGGCTAGTCGGTAAGAGGGAGCAGAATGAGGAAATCAGAATCACAAAGGAAACACTGAAACCATCTCACCACTGGTTAGGGAATAAACTCGCCTGAAGACACTGGCTTAAGAATAATCTCCTCACTGTAAGGGGGAGATGAACCTTACAATAAACCAAACTAACGAAACAGAACCTAAAGACATCGAACAGGGAACAAACAGTGATCTGGCCCAGATAGCTGGTGTTGTGAAACATAGTGGTTTTGGGGGTTGTTTCAGGGTCAGCATCTCCCCACTCCCACAGAAAAATTGTGTTAACAAAGAAATGGCTTCCCCTCCAGAGACACTGGAAGATTTGCCAGAATTGTTTCCCATCATTTCTCTAAACTTCTCTTATGTTCCACCCTCTCGCAAACACATGAGCAGTGGCAAGCTTGGCCTCACAATTTCTGCTTGCTTCCAGAGGAGCCCCACAAGCCAACCAGGCTTTATAGGACTCCTTCTTTAGGTTGAAAGCATCCCCTACTGCCAGTGTCCACCATTGTGTTAAGGAATTACCATTGTGACAGGGAATGCATGTCTCACAGCAGGGTCTCAGAACAAGGTCCACACAAACTCCATGTCCTTAGCCTTCCCCTGGAATCTGAGAGAGGCTCTCCTGGATGTGGGATTTGCATCCCTAACCGAAGGTTTCAGCAGACATTCCCAGCAAGACCAATTTCCTGGCCTGTCAAGTCTCCCTGTCTTCCCCCTCTTCCAGTATATCCAATTCATCAACAGGTGGTGATCGTAGGACAGCTCTGTCCCTCTCTTCATTCAAGTTTCTAAGACATGTTGTAGAAGGTCAGAAGATGCAATTACAACCAAAAACATCTGACACAAGGTGGCAAGAGCATAAATAGACATTGTTATGCTTGAACATGGTGTTGATTATAGCCTGTAAATGACTTGCACAGAAGTCAAATAATGAAATGCCATTAAGGTTCAGAGCCTCAAATAGAATTTGTACTACCAAGTGCTAGCCAGCAAACCCCAACCCCAGTCCTGGCTCCAGGGTGAGGTCCTGGCTCTGCTATACAGGGAGGTGAAAAGGGCTTTGAATTCTTTGGGAATGCTTCATTCTCCGACTCTTCCCCTAGAGCCTCTTTGCCCTGGAAGATCCATACAAGGGACAAATAAGCCCTGAAAACATAAACTGAAGTATATTAAAGATGAATTTCTTTTTCTAGCCAGGCATTTTTTTCAATAAAAAAAAACAATACTGACAATAATACTTATACACAAAAGTAAACACAATATTTAATCATGGATAAACTGACTTAACTGAATATAGCAAGGCTAATATCTAAATCTATGATCCCTGGATTATTAAGTAAAAGTTTTTTTCTGTTTGTTTTTTTTTTTTCTGCACACTTAGCATTTTGCAATTTTAACAAAAAAGCAGATACAGAAAAGATCCCAAAATATCATGCTGTTATATTTTTTAAAAGCTCTGTGTGAGAATGCATACCAGCTTAAAACGTAGCTTTACAACCAAATGAGAAACCTTTTACAATATTTTGGAATATGTTAATTTTTCAGACAAGATATTGAACAAACACTACTTTAAAATGATTTAATAAGTGTAGAATATTTTAGTTCACTTGTAACTTGCACGTTAAGGATTCTTGTCATTTCTAAGACAAATAAGCTAGCTTAAGATTGTTGTTACCAAAGAGGTAGACTGAAGTGAAATACTGTCAATAGGTTCATTAATTTGCTCCCTTATGCAGAGGGAGTTGAAGTAAATATTTACTACTTGCACATAAACCTGAGCAGAATTTTGCATCACATGCCCCTCCTGCAATAATTAGGATTCAAGCCTGGGTCTCTTATTTCAAGGATATAGAGTTACTGTTCTAAAGCTCAAATACGGATCTCCATTTCCCACTGAAATACAACAGTGCATGTCAAAGTTTCAGTACCTCTTCTTCAGTTATGACGTTGTTTGAAACTTTCACATTATAATTACTCCATAATCCATCTGTCAATCTGTCATATGAAAGCATCTATTTCTATCCACAAACTCAAGGACTCTAATAATTTTGTTAACATGACTAGATTAACAGGCACCATTTATGTTTGTAGCTCTGGTTCCTGGCTAGTATAATTGCACCATTACATGTTTTTGTTCTGTCTGTGCAAGTGCTTGTCAGCAACATGACACATGATGGTAGGAATGCACAGGATTTAGTGGTAACACTATTATCCAGCGGGGCTCTAAGTAGAAGTCACATTAGTGCTAAATGGAAATCAATAAATCAAGAATGTGAACAGCTAAGCTAATGTTTAATCACTGTCTAATGGCGTAAGTTCATTGGACAATGTAGTCAGTCTTTTTTTTTTCAGAAAATCAGCAAAAAGCATATTAGAGAGCTTCAGCTAAAAGAACTGGATGTACTGTAAATTTAGCAGGTCTTCTTATAGTCATGTCGATAAAGAGCCAAGATCATTAACATACTGTCATCTTGTCTTTTACAGAGTGAGAAAATTGCTAAGTTCTTGAAACACTACCTTAGTTTTCTTAAATTACACTGGAATGGATTTGTAGATTTATTGCTGTACAGTTCCCAATAGTCATTAAATGTTTACAGTAAGAAAAGTTTTAGCAATCCAAATACTCCATTTAACCATCTTAAAATCCCCATTCCAAAGCCATGTCACATTTCTAAATGCAATCTATCAACTTGAGACTGATATCTGTCTTTTTACATTTTTGTTTTATGTTTTCAAGATACTAGTTTGAATCCTTGGCGATTCTTGTATAAAATACACCACATATGTCTAAGGCTACGTTCACACTGCAGGCCTTAATGCTCAATTCCGATAAAAAAAAAAAATCAGATTTATTTGTGTTGCCGTTCACATAAAATATATGTAACTTCTATGTGACCTCCTGTGTGAACTGCATTCATACAACGCTAGTGTCAAGCATGCTCTGTGTTTACTAATCATGGTTAGTAGTGCTGGAATGCATCTAGCGAGCTTTCCCAACTTTAAAAACTCAATCTTTTCAAGATGGTTAAACATAGATACTACTCTTCGCATTATTGTTTGCCGTTGGATGTTGTTTTTCTTGCCTCTTCTGTGTAGCAAGACGCAGACCTATGTCGGCTCTTGATGACATTCAGGTCAGATGAATGCAACCTGGCCGTTCACACATACAGGTTGCATTTGAAATAGTCAGATACGCATCGGATTCGGGATCACATAACCAAGTGGCCTGGGTTGCATTGGAAAAAATCTGATCTGTGTTGTTCAGACTGTCATTAAAAAGATCAGAATCAGTACAGTACAGATTTGGGTGATTCCAGGCTGCTGTGTAAACGTAGCTAAATGTGGTTTGTCACAGCTATTTATTTAGCCCTCACGAGCCAAAAACGGCAAGTATCAAACAGTGTAGCCATATTGTTTTAAAAATGTCAAAGTGGCTACAACTGTGAAGCAAATGGCAGTTAAGTGATTGTGATACACCCAATTTGGTCGAACCATATTTCATAATATTTAGTAAAGAAAAAACAAACAAAACATTATTTAATTTTTGTAAGCATTTCAGCTATTTAAAATAATCATAACTTGAGACCATTATAATTCATTTTTGAAATGTAGTCCTGTGGAAATGTTATGATTTTATCTAGAGCTATGACCAACATGCAGAAGATCAAATGGAGATACCAGGGAAGAGTTTAACAGGTTTTATTGAGAGTGAATGAGATGAGTCCAGTGCTGCTCTGAACACTGTCGAACCAGAACTGGAAAGTGAAGGGGAAGATACTGCGGTTAGTTCAGGCTCAGTGGGAAATTAGTGTCTTTGATTTGAAGAAGAGGATTAAGGTTGCAGACTCACGTTTCCAGAAAAAGGTGTCTCTTATTGAATCCAGTCGGTGTGGGTTGTTCCAGTGAATGTCTTGTTCGTTGGAGGGCGGACAGGGTTTACCCAGATTGTGTTTTTTCCTTGGTGAACGGAGGAGCTGACTGCCACTTAGTTTTCCTGCGATACTTGAACGGGTTATTGTGGAGATGAATCCCTTGCTCAGAGAGAAGCCCAAACAATCCTTAGGGGGAAAGGTTGATCCAAACCACAAACTTAAATCCTCAGCTCAGTTTGGTGCTCAGAGAATCCTTCCAGGGGGTAGAAGGTCCAAAACATCCAGTTTGCAGGATGACTTCCTGCCGGGAAGCAAAGACAAAAACAGCAAGGTTAAAACTCAGGTAGACAAAAACTCAGTTTGACTCAGCAAAACTCAGCTTGGCTAGAGTACCCAAAACTGGCAAACACTCTGGCGTCGAGGTAGTGGGAGTCAGCAGCTTAAGAGTCCTCCATTAATGAGGTAACCATCCGCAGGTGTGTGAGGAGGCCAACCAGAACCAGGTGCCGCCTGGTGGTGGAGGGAACACAAACAAAAAAACACAATCCACACAAACTGGATTCCTAACAGTAAATATTGGAAAGACAAATTGTAAGTGGTACCTTCGAGGTTATGGTTGTCATCCCAGGCTTCATACTGAGTGTTGGTTCCATGCCCTCTTTAGTCGTTACTTGGACATCAACATGAGTGCGCCTGTTGTTTATTACACATACTCTACTATTATTTTCCAGGTGAATAGTTGGTTATAACCATCATAATTCAGAGCCTGAAATTCATACTATTCCAACAAGTGATAAACAGCAGTTTTGCATTGATGTGTATGTTAAATATCGATTTAGAAAAGTTTATTTAGGCAGCGGGAAAAGACCATGAAGCTGAGCTGTGACGCATCAGCGATCTCGCGCTGTGAAACCGAGCTGTGGTGCGTCTGCGTTCTCGCTCATTTGTGCAGCCACGAGTGAGTAAGTTCACTTATGTAAAATGTATATATATAATAGGGTTTTGCAGGTTTTCCTGGACGCCTCCCTCGGGAGGTGTTCCAGGCATGTCCCACCGGGAGGAGGCCCAGGGGACGACCCAGGACACGCTGGAGAGACTATGTCTCTCGGCTGGCCTGGGAGCGCCTAGGGCTTCCCCCAACAGAGCTGGAGGAGGTGTCTGCGGAGAGGGAAGTCTGGGAGTCTCTGCTTAGTCTGCTGCCCCCGCGACCCGGTTCCGGATAAAGCGGGAGACGACGAGTACGACGAGTACGAGTACGAGGTTTTGCAGGTTATAATATTATTATCCCTCTGTACTCAAAAAGCCTCCGGATATGGATTCCTCATGTGTTATAGAACCTCGCCCCATTTTTATGTTACAAATTATTCAATATAAAATATATGAACATAGTTCAGTAATAGTCAATTGTTTTATCAAGGAAATTAGTTCACAGTCCCATGTGATAAGTCTGAATCTTTGTATGCTTATATGCTACTCCAGGGTATATAGGAGCTACTGTGTCCTGTCTTTATTGGATTTGATGTAATATTTAATGTCCCATGTGTAGTAGATACTGCCAGTTGTAAGAGTCAATTCTACATTTATAGTAAGTAATCATAATGGGTCTAGAATAATTACACCTACATATACATGTATTAAATTGACTTTATTCAGATCAGCAAAAGTAATGTTGTGAAAAGGATTAGGGAAATGCACTGCAAATTGCACATGTGAAGGTGTGAACTACATAGTTGTTACTTGGACATCAACACGAATGTTACTGTTGTTTCTCTTACACGAACCATACCATTATTTTCCAGATATCTCTTTGTTATTGTGGTCCCCTCACCTGGGACCCATAACATGATACATGTATTAAATTGACTTTATTCAGATCAGCAAAAGTAATGTGAAAAGGATTAAGGAAATGCACTGCAAATTGCACATGTGAAGGTGTGAACTACATAGTTGTTACTTGGACATCAACACGAATGTTACTGTTGTTTCTCTTACACGAACCATACCATTATTTTCCAGATTTCTCTTTGTTATTGTGGTCCCCTCACCTGGGACCCATAACATGATCATTTCAGAGTTTTGTGCTTTTTGTAAATAACATTATGAAATCTTAAGTTTCCTTTATACAGCTGCAAACACCCAATTTACTTTGACATCCCTAAACTACACACTTAACAGTATCACGATAACCATTTCTTGATATGATGCGAGATGATAAACAAATCATGGTTTTTTTTGTGCAAATAAACTGCATAAATAGATGTCTAAGATGTTTTCTACATGTTCCAGACATTCTTTTGCTAAAGTACATCATATTTGTTAATCTCCGACTTTTGTATGTAAATGTTTGTGTTTGATGCCATCCTTGGGATTAAAAGGGGTTACTGCAGCTACTTGCCTTCTGCACAGAACCTCTTCCACACATTTCCTCTGTCACAGGTGAAGACGCTGGAGAGAAGTCCTCCACCTCATGTCATAGGAGACACATTCCACATTCTTCTAAAAAACAACTCAGAATATTATTTATAATTTTAACATTATTTGTGGGTGTGTATAAAATTTCCTGTCCAAGGCAAGTAAGTTTCATTTTACGCTGGAATCACAACATAACAAGCTTTATTATTACAAGTTTATTCAAAATAACTAAAGGTTTTGAGATTTTTCTTTTTCATCTTCCCACACCCTCCATCCATAACTTCTCTGAAATCCTCTCATTTAAAAAAATACAGTCTTTTGGTATCTTTTTTTATTATTAATTTCATAGGTATAAAATCTTTTTAAAATAGATTTCTAGAATGCAAATTTACTAAAATCCAGTTTAAGCTTCTCTGTTCAAAATGATGCAGAACACAATGAACCCGTAATTTATTAAATTGCATTCATAACCCTGTGGGTATGATTTTTTTTATGTTCTTTCAGATGTTTGTAACACCATGTCCCAATACATTGTGTTTCTCGCTGGTACAAAGAAGCATTGTTGGGTCCATGTGTGCATTTAAAGGACAGAAAATACTGAATAGAAGTAAAGTCTTTTTTATTCTTTAAGGTTAAATTACAGCAATATGATATAGATGTTTTGAAGTAGAGCTGGACAAGTATTACCTCTTTTTTGTTTGTCTTGGTACCTTACATTGACACAAGGGTGAAGGGAAGGCTTAGAGTCTATAGAAAGAGTTAATGCACAGCAAATGTACAGTCAGTACTGATAGGATTGTAGATTAAATGTACAAGAGTTATAATGCCATGAGGCTGCAGCTTCCACAAAGCTGCTGGGCATCAATTAGCTCTTTGTCAAGCTGTGAAATAGTGACCCCTGCATCTGTCTGTTTGATTTTTGGGCAAATTCTGACCTACAGCATGCTGGCACAAAGGCAGAATGTCTATTTCTGTGCATGAGAGAAGAAACATTTTTTGAAAAAAATATATTCTCTTTTTTTTATATTATTTAATGAAAACACTAAAAAATTATTATTTAGAAAATTGACAATGTAGTTGCGTGTTTGGTGGGGATTGAGTCTCAACATGAATCAACATAAATTGATCAATAATTCATTAATGATTTTTGCACCTTCAATAACACAATCTGCAATAAAAGACTGCTGTACATCCATTAAAAGCAATCATAAAAACAAAACAAAAATACATATATTTTTTACATATACAATAAATGAGTATGACAAAAAGGTCTTCTTTTTTGCAAGACAACAAAGACACTCAATATGTAAATGAAATGATACTGAAATAAATATCCTAAATTTTAAACATATGAGAAACTAGATTAGATACAGATAAATTGTCTAAAAGTAATAAATTATTACAAATGCAATACATAGAATAAGATAAAAATATATAACTTTTTAAAGTAATATATTAGCTCAGAAGTAGCTAATTTTTAACATTGATTCATTGACCATCAATTTTGTCATCAGGTAAGCATTAGCATTATGTCCTTCTAGATTTATTTCCTTAACTTTCTAACAGCTCCAAATATTTAGTAAAAGATAAACATTCAGGGCTGCATTATATCATTTAATTTTCTATAAATTCTCATGTCTTATTTTGTCTCACAAAAATTGTTGTACCTCACGGCAATGTTTAATAAGGTCATTTAGATCACAGTGTGAGTCATTTAACTGGATCAGTTATTATCCAAATGTTAATTAAAACTACCTAAAGTTCTGTCCCAAAATCAAATATACAACAGTCTCTGTAGAGTGAAAAGAAATAAAATAGAAGTCTTGAGGGTAAGCTTTTTAAACCATTTAAAAGAACATAGCTTAAAAATGTCTCTGTAGAGGGAATGCTCATCTTATTTCAATCAAAAGCAGGAACCTTCTATAATTAGACAAGCTTGAGTGTGTTGGACCCGCATGCTGATTAATACGGATTAGTGTTTGTAAAACAATAGTGAGGGAAGATCAAAAGCCATGGCGAGGGTCCTCAACTCCCAACAATCCACTTTGATCTTTCCTATGATATAGCAAATCAGTTATGCTGGTGGTGAATAAAGGTGATTGTATGACTGCTTTGATCATTTGAATTGTCAAAAGTCTCCATAATGTTAGTGTGAATGAATTATAATGATTAAAAAAGATGAATGGCATCATCCCTTGTTTGCTCCTTGAACATGAACACACTCTTAGTCGCTCAAATTTGGATCTCTTTTACATAACCATGTGACCCATCGTACAGGTAAAATGCTTAATTGCTTTCCCAATTAATTAGCATGAGGCACTGTCTTCAATTTGTTTTTACAGAATTCAACAAGAACAAAACACTATTTTAACACTGTCTTTAAACTGTTATTTTGCAATTAATTAGAACATAGTCTCAATCTTTACAATGACTAAAATGATGACACAATACATGCAAACAGGACTTTATTTGTGACCTTTTTCCTGAGTTTGTATCTTGTACACTCTGCAAAAACAAATTTAGCAAATAAAAAAAAATAAAAGAGTAAAATGTGCTTAAAGAAAAACTATACAAGTCATAAGGACAAATATGACCCAAAATATGAGTTCTGCCAAGGCCATGCCTTTAAATCAAGACTAAAATCTGTGCTCAGTAAGGGCTTATTTCATAACCATTACTGTCAACAGCTGTGGTTCCCATGGGAAGAGTGTATGTGGGTGAGTGAGGGGTAAAACATTTAAATGTGAAAGATTTGACCTGAATTTACTGCAGGCTTTAGAATAAACACCAGCTTTGTTTAGCCTTGATACTTCGTTGAAAGTCACGATTTTGATGTGCTCTGGCGACTCACTGACACCTCATGATGGGCTTTGTCATAGTACTTACAGAATCTTTTTGCTTTAGGAAATACTGACATACTAATTCAAAGCTTTTTACCAAGGATGGACTTTCCATCTTTCTGACTTGTTTGTTGAATTTGTTCTTTAAATACTTAAAGTAGTCTTTGCTGCTTTGTAAAAGCCCCTTTAAAGCCACCAATAGGCTTATGGTGTCATTTCAATGTGACTTTTTCAGCCTTTAATATGGTTGTTGAAGAATATGCCCCACTCTTTCTAAAATAACTTAATTTAATAGAAGTTTCAAAATGTGATATTTTCTAAATCTGTTTTTAGCTTCCACCACACCATTTTAAAAATTTGTCAATCTGGACTTTCAGCTCTTACCAATATTATTTTGATTTGCAGCCTTTCTATTGTAGAGCTTAAGTCCTGAGCTATTTTTTTTATAGTTAATAGATCAATTTTAGTAAAGTGTCACCTGTCGGGCTTGTGGCCCATTTAGCTCCAGGAAACGTTATACAGTATAAGTCCTAATGTTCCAAATAATACCTGTTGGAATTCAGATCATTTGATTGCCATACAAGACTGTATCAACTACTCCTAAAACCCCTGTACCCAATACAACAAATGTATTTTTATGTTTCACTACTGATGACACTGTTAAAAAAACATCTCTTGTCATGTCTGTGAATGAATGGGTCCAGGTGTCTTCAGGATCATTCAAATACAATTTTTTAAACCTTTTTTTCTGCTGGAATAATCTTCTTTAACAAGGCTTTCTTCTGACAATTAGTCACAACAATCTATACTTTTTCAGGTTTTGCTTTTTGCTCTTTACAAATTCAGCTCTACTCCTGAAGGGCCATTGTCCTACTTTTAATGTGTTCTTGATTAAGCACGCCTGAGTCAAATGGCCAAATTATATTCCAAGTATGCAGGTTCTTTAGAGTCCTGCAATCATCAAATTAGTCCCCTGAGGACTGGAGTTTGACATATGGCATGAGAAGGCGAGGCAATTTATTGGTACAGCATTTCAAAATGCTGTACATGAAAAGAAAACTGATAAAGACAGAAAAAAGTACATCACATTGTCATATAAGATATTAAAGAATTAATAAACACAAACAATTAAATAGAGCGAAATAAAATAATCAAAATCAGATAACTACTGTATATAAAATGTATTTTTTAATTTATTGTCCTAATTGACGTTCTATTATTAGAATGTTTTTTATTATAATTATGCTATTGTACATAACTGTAAAAACCTTTTTGTTTTATAGTAATATCTACCTGTATATTATATTCGGTACATTTCCAGCTGTAAATTGAGTTCATAACACTAGTGATCTATATATTATATTCACTATTTATAATAGTATTCATCTCTATACGCGTTCAGTAGAAACCCATGTCCTGTATTCATGGAACCATTATTTATCCTGCTCTTGCTGCTATTGCACTTCTGGTTAGACCTAAACTGCATTTTGTTGCCTTGTACCTGTACCTGTGTAATGACAATAAAGTTGAATCTATTCTATCTATTCTAAAACCACAAAAATTTTATTTTTAGACTCTAGAGCAAGGATGGGCAACTCCAGTCCTCAAGAGCCTGTGTACTGACACTTAAAGATATGTCACTACTCCAAAACACCTGAATTAAACAATAAGATCAGTGAGTTAGAAGAACAAGCGGATAAAAATGGTAGTGCAGAGCTGTGGCAAAGACTTAATTTGATTTAAAGTTTGAGTAGCTATTACACTTTTTGCCATGGCTAGTAAACAAAATGTAGTAAAGAAAGACTTTGAAGTTCCAATGTGTTGGCTTTAAATTCACTCAAACATCTGAGAAACAATGATACAACAAAAGAGGCACCTGTTTTACCATACACCCATCGAGAAGAATTATACAATTCAAGTTTGGTATTTTGGTTCCAATATACATCATGAAAGATATGTAAATATATTGGAAACTCCAAAAAGCAACAGTTTTTTGTGGTATGATGGTGAATGAAATATAGCTTGTTGTTGTTTATTTATTTGCTTTCTTTATGTTTGAATATTTAAAAATAAATCAAACCTTTAGAACCATTCCATCA
Organism: Cyprinodon variegatus; assembly: GCF_000732505.1. Classification (NCBI taxonomy): domain Eukaryota; kingdom Metazoa; phylum Chordata; class Actinopteri; order Cyprinodontiformes; family Cyprinodontidae; genus Cyprinodon; species Cyprinodon variegatus. The sequence continues at coordinate 611,431 of NW_015150742.1, forward strand.
CAAGTTCTTCAGCATCACATCACCTACACTATGTAAAAGAATGCAGTTGTAAAAATGGCTGGTTATTATGACCGCAGATACAAATAGCTGAATTACTTTAATGCATAGTTCAAATATATACAATACCTTAAAAAAAAACATGTTTAACTGATGCTTAGTTAATAGGTATTAATGGAGGTTTGATGTGTGTTAAGAAAATTATACAACTGCATGTTAAAATATATCTATATCAGATAGCAAGGCTATAAAGTCCTTTGAAAATTTGCCTGTGTGGATTTAATTTGATTAATCAGTAATTCCAGGTTGCAAGGACAATTATGCATGGTTTCAAATTATCCTTGGGTAACAAGTTACAAAACAGAATAACCTTTTTATGTGCTACCACAATTGATTTGTGGCTGTAGCCCTTATTAACATTTTTACAGTTGCCGTTAGGCTCTGTATAAAAGACAGCATCACGATATAGATCATGTGTTGTTATAATCTTTCAGATCATCAGACTATATTTCCTATCCTTAATCTTTTTTGTCATTGTGTCTCAAACTCCATTCTTACATAAAGAACTCTGAGAGGAATGCTACCTGTGGGGATTTCTATCATCGCTAGTACACAACAGTTTAAATATTTAATCCACATATGTGTCTGTTGGATCTATCACATATGACAACCATTGCACCCAGTAGGATGAGAGGCAAACAAAACCATGAATTATAGATGAGCGTTCCTCTTAATAGCGTCACATTATTTATGAATCCTGTCTCACGGAGTAGTGATATTTAAAACATTCGCCTGATTAACAACCCACAGTAAGTCCATTTTGAAAGCTTGTAAGCAGCTACTTTGTTTGCTCAATTAAGCCATTTGGAATGAGTGGTAAACAGTTCCCCTGGAGATTACATGACAAATCTGTTTCAAGCACACTGGGCAGATTATGCAGAATATGTGCCCACTTCGGAAACACAGTTTCAGAAAGCATCCGGAAAAGGAAAAAGAAATAGTTGTCAAGAATTTCCTTTCATCATATATATATATAAAAAAAAAAAAAAAATATATATATATATATATATATATATATATATATATATATATATATATATATATATATATATAAATAAATCATAGTTGAAGGGAAGTAATTCTGACATTAAAAAAACATTTCCCTATCACTGCTGTCTCCAGTCACTGCTTAAGGAAGGCCAAGGTCACCTAAGTCATCTTTTACTCGCAAGATTTAAAAGTTCTTCACAAGTTCAACACACTGATAAAGTGTGTTGAACTTGTGAACCTTTGAAACTTGTGCCTTAGAGGTAAGGCATAACTAATCTACAACTCAACATACACTAGCTACTGTAGATTAGATTTTTTTTCGGTAGTGGACCAGTTTAATTCACAGTTTTAAGATAATTGAAACCATAATTATCGGTGTATTGTAAGGCAAATATGCTGCATTTGTAAATTCAATAAAAATACATGAAAAAAAAAATCAACCATCATATTGATAAGACAACCGTGGACCTCCCCAAATCTGGTTTACACCTTGGTACTGATGTGCCACAATCATATGTTCAAATAATCATAATCCAGGGACAAACAAAATGTAAATGTCAAGCTGTCCTTCCAGTGAGGTAAGAAAATAGGTTCTACATCAAATAATTAAATATATTTTGAAGTTTTTAAATTTGTGTATCAACTTCAGAACATAGTTGATAACAGAAAATAGTTGATAACAATGGGAAAAGATTGTCATTATCAACAATGAAATGTGTCCTTTCTGAACAATGGTTGAGATACTAATATCTAAAAAAACAAAAATAGTAGCATAATTACAATTTGAAAATGCAATTGAGGAAAAAGAGATAACTTTTTTAAGACATGACCTGTGATCAAATAATGGTTAAAATAAAGAAAGATAAACATGAATACATTTAGAGGGTAAACTTGGAAGTCTATCCTAATCAATCAAGCTGTGAGGTACAATAGGGTAGCATCATGTTGTGCAGATCTTTTGTTACGGTATGGAAGGGAGCAATGGAGATCATGAAGAAGATGACAAAGAGCATAGGTGATTTCAGAGCCTGCATCCTCCAAGGATCCGGATTAAACAGGTCCAGTGTTCTCTGGCTTTCAATGCCTGTACCTAACCTGACAACAGCCAGATGCATGTCTCGCTCCGCCTAGCTCTGCTCACATACATCTGGGAACCCGCCATAGGAATTGCCTTTACTGAAGGCTGGGCCTTATCAAAACTCCTTGCATATGATTGGATAAGCCACTTGTCTGTTATCTTTA